>NC_135975.1:13441920-13609725 GCF_053455715.1 Rhinoraja longicauda
GAATATTCCATTTACCTCCTTTCAGTACCAAATCTCCTGGCATTGCTTTTAGTCCATATTCGTTAATCCGTTTACTCACTATGTTATTCCATACATAGCTCTGATAACTGTGAATGTACATTAATCGATTATTTCTTGGAATCTGAAGACAAAAAAAAATAGGGTTATACAGGCACATTTTGCAAATCATTAATATCCAGCACCTACCAAAACCATCTAAAACATTTAAAAATAACAAGGCAAGGTTTTTCTCCCTTGTTTTGATGTAGATATGTTTTCAATTAATGTCCTAAATTATTTAGGAATTGACATAACTCAGAACAATAAACTTTAAGATAGCTTTACTAAAATCAGCAGCATAGTAGCACAGGGGCTACACTGTGACGCAGCAGTAGAAACCCGCGTTCAATCCTAACTATGGGTGCTGTCTGTATGGAGTTTATACATTCTCCCTGTGACCGCATTGGCTTTTCTCCGGGTGCTCTGGTTTTCTCACTCCAAAGAAGTACAGATTTGCAGGTTAATTGGCATTGGTAAATTTTTTAATTGCCCCCTGTGTGTAAGATAGAATGTATGCTGGTGTATGGAATGATCGCTGGTGACTCGGTGGGCTGAATGAACTGTTTCTATGCAGTATCTCCAAAGTCTAAAGTCAAAGAAAGGCTTTTAACAATGGTACTTAAAACATAATAAATTATACAATTGCTTAAGATAAATTAAATTTCATTCTGTCAACACATACAATTTTTTTGTGAACTGATAGTAGGCATGCAGAAAACATATCACAGAAATAGATCATTTAGTTTTATCAATTAATGCTGCATCTGAGCTGAAACTTACCATAGCAAATGCAGAAATAATGTTCTTCATTCCATATTTCGCCAGACCGCGAAGCAACTGTCCTTCAACACATCTTTTTACAGGAAGCTTTCTCAATGCAGTTTCAGGATCCTTGGTCTTAGCCCATTCTTCCCTACATTTGACCAAATATCCTCTCTCTGCTGGAGAAAAGAGAGAAGTGGTATTAAACATTTTCAAACGTTTCCACATGGAGTACTAAAGCTTTATATTCAGTTTCATTGGATAACAAAAAAAATCATTCCTACCTCCTGGACGTGGCTTCAGGATCAGGTCAATAACTTCACTCCATTTGTTTTGTAGAATTGCTCTGAAGAAGAAATTACAATCAAATAACAATCAAATCCTATCTAATATAAAACGGCATCAGGTCATCTGCCGGAAAATAATTGCTACCATCAAAGAAACAGCACAAAGAATTGTGAATAAATATATTTATTTTGATGGAGCTGGATGGAATTTGATACTATAATGAATCTAAACAGTTATATTGAACTTCCTCTCTTGCACATTGTAATACAAGATGCTTCAAGCACAATGGCAATAATAATGATAATGACACCCTCAATTGTCTACTTTTGTGATTGGAAGCCTAATTCAAACAATGAATGTACACGGTCCTGAATTAACAATAACATATTGAGAAAAGGACCCAACTGGAACTTTACAGAGTTATGATGACTTTGCAAAAAATGGAACAATTTTCATTCCTAAGTTCATCGGTGAAAGTTAAATTTCAGGAACTGGATTTCACGGACCTATTTAATTTCTCTAAAATCAGCCGTGATACTTAGTTGTCCAAGAAAACGTGAAAGTAATTTACTGGTGTATAGATTCATGTAGGATTAATTCCAGACTTTTTGCTGTGATTCCTACTAAATAGTCGAGTTCTTAGGAAATTGTAGATTCTCGGAATTAATGTTTCAATGTGCTCTCAGTGAAACCAGATAAATAATGAAAGAACTCAATTTAAATTTGTATATCAGAAGAATAGCACTTTGGATTCCATGTGGAGAGTCTACAAGTCGAAGGCATGAACATTGCATTCTCCAAAACATTTGCATTCTCCAATTTCAGGTAACCTCTCTCTCTCTTCCTGATCCACCCAGCCTTGTCACTCATGCCTTTCTTTCCAGCCTACCCCACCCTCCAGACCCTTGTTACCCAGATTCTTTCTCTTCTCCCACCTAATCCACCACACACTCAACCCCTTACCCATCTCCCTTCTCTTACTATTCCCATCTGACCAGCATCCGGTTCTGGTTCCACTTATTATCCTTATTGATCAAATGCCATAATCTGCAGCCTCTTGTTCTCTTCACAAATCACTCCCATAATCTGCAGCCTTTTGTTCTCTTCACAAATCACTCCCCAGTCTCTGTTGCTATCACTACCCCTCCCCCACCTGGCTCAATCTGCCTATCAACCCCTCTTCACCTGGATCTTCTTATTGTTCACTAGCTCCTGCCTCATCCCTACCCCATCTCTTAATACCAGCTATATGAATAGAGGTGATCAATGAATACTTTTCATGCAGGCTGCTTGTGCAGTTTGATTCCACATGCGGGGAAAGCAGGAGATGTGAGGAAAGGTACAGAATGAAGAAGAAAGAAACAAATAAAACAAAAGGTTGATGTAACTGGAATTCTGCAAATAAATAATCGCATTAAATTATATAATGGACCTTTCAGAACTGATTGCACAGTGCAAAAATGAATGAGAATCAAGGTATGAAAATAGCAATTTTGTTTTCTAAGCACTCAGGACAATATCACTTGACACAAACAGTGAATTCCCCCAAATAACTCATACAGCAAGTATCTGAAAATTAAAAACCAGGCTTTCCAGTTCATTGTTCTACATTGGGAAACTAGCAGGAAACAAATATACTGGACACGGACACAAACGAGTAAAACCTTGGTTTAGTTTGACTTATTTCTCTTTCTTATTGAATGCTTTGGAAGAAAGTTATAAATGCAGAGTTGAAATTTACCAATTTTTTGTTAAAGCATTACTGTCTTCTTTTCATTTTAAGTAATGTTAATATCTAAAACACAGCTGAATTATCATCAAAAATATTGAAAGCTTGCGAAATAAATACAAGAACATCTTGCTAAAATATACACAATTCAGACAAATAAGAGTTGAAGCTGTTTTGATTCTATACAGGAAGATTCAGGATCAGAAACGTACAATCACATTTTGAGCAGATAAGATAATCTCAGCAGTTTTTTCATTACACAGTTGACATGTTGTTAAGATCCCCCCAAAACGAATGGTTTCTGGTGAAGTTTTACCTCTCAAGCAACATCAATAAGAAATATTATCCCATCTATATCTAATTGCCCCTCTGGAATTTTGCTGAAATACTCCTTATGTACTAATTTTATCCACATCTGTAGCTAAATCTTAAAGGACACTTTGGGTGTGAAACACTTTAGGATCTTTAGAGATGAAAAAATCTTTTTTTTTCCCTTGGTTGTTTCGTGAGATGCATTAGCTTCAGTGATTAAGAATATCTTCACTTACAAAGGTAGGAAATCAGTTAGGGTTTGTTTTGGGTCTACCATTTTTATTTTCATTGGGAACAGAAACAGGATTAATTGGCCTGTTATTTTCACAGCAGCATACTTTACTGTTCGGTTTCTACAATTATTTAGAAAGATACGACTTACTTTCCCACATGGTAAGTAGGAACTGCTGTTGTTCCAAATCTCTGCATTCCATAATAGTTAACAAATCCGATGTCCTTGAGTGAAGTCATGGCATGCTCTATCTGCAGATTTGATCCAGTGATATTCCTAATAAAATAATAAAATTAGAACCACCAGTAGAGCTATCGACGTAATTACAAAAATGAATCGGCAGGACCTGATTTTGTGTATAATATGTCAAATTTAAACAGATCCTAGTTGTTTTTGTCATTTTATCAGTTCAATTCTCAATCCACAGGCCAAGATCAGTGGTTTGTGATGCTAAATAAGCTGACTGTGCCTCACCCTTTCTTCAATAAGATGATAGATTTCATGTGTCTTTTTTGCATCCAAGTGTAAGTAACCTCTATAACAATAAAACTTTAGTGCCTGCAGTCAAGACAGTATGATGATTTGTTTCTTGTCTTGAGAACAATAGTATATTAATGACTATCAAAACAAGGTGGTGAAATTAGCAAAGCAATGTAAATCAAATACTCTTCCAAAATATAGTCTTTATTAAAGCGGGAACTGTGTGTTATAAATTATATCCAAACATTCAATTTTAACCAGTCTCTACATCTGCAATGTAGCCTTAACTATGCTTTGTAGCTTAAAATCAAATTCACTGCCATTTTTTTCTTTAAATTCAACGTTGAAAAATAACTAGGGTTGCAAATGTGAAATGAGTAGAGAGGAATAGATTGTTTGGCCCCATACTCCTGATTAATCAACAAATATGATCATGGATGATATTTTACCACAGTCCCACCTTCTCTTTGCTTCACTTATATTATTTCTAATTATATTTTGCAGTAATGTTTTTTGTATTTTTTCCACTTTTCAAAATTTTGTATGTAATTTATGTACAACTTTTTAATGTGTTTGTCTTATTCTATGTGCTATAATGACGCTTCCTCCCTTCAGTCCGCTCCAATCCCCATCACCGATAGTCAGGCCAGAGGAAGCCTACGGTCAGCACCACAAACAAGGACTGGCTGCTGGAAAACACTGGCACTCTGGAGCAAAGATAATAAAGCAGAGTAAGATAAACCACTCGACCCTAAAAAAGTAGTATGTCATGGCGCCATTTTAGTAGGCATAAACTTGCAGAAATATTTTTAAAGAAAAATAACAAAAATCTGTGAATTGATAGATGAAATATATTCAGCATTTTTATGGTATCATCACACATACTGTTCCCCCTAGACACTGATTACACTGCGAGTGGCATAACGGACGGCGGGTTTTGCCTACTAAAATGGCTCCTTTGCGTACTGCACTTCACTATAGGTGATTTCGACGGAGTGGTCTATCTTGTTCCGCTTAATTATTTTTGCTCTGGAGTAAACCGAGGCCACTGGCAAACAAGCCACAGCTGGGTCCAAATAATGGTTATTGGACCAATTAATCTCATTCTTGTCAGCCCTACCCCTTGCAAACCCAGGAGAGAGAAAGAGAGCAAACTGCTGGGATAAGTTCAAGTTTGCCTATGCCCCCACGATGACGACAACACTGAGCCTTTGTGTGGACTGGGACCATCTAGGCGCTTTTGTTTGTCATTGGAGCCCATTGGGCAAATTCACCTTACGACGATCACCTTACGAGGACTTAGATGAAGGGATTAAAAGTAACATTAGCAAATTTGCGGATGACACAAAGCTGGGTGGCAGCGTGAACTGTGAGGAGCCTGCTATGAGGATGCAGGGTGACTTGGACAGGTTGTGTGAATGGGCAGATGCAGTTAAATGTAGATAAATGTGTGGTAAGAACAGGAAGGCAGATTGTTCTCTGAATGGTGTCAAGTTAGGAAATGGGGAAGTACAAAGAGATCTGGGTGTCCTTGTTCATCAGTCACTTAAAGGTAGCATGCAGGTACAGCAGGCATTGAAGAAAGCTAATGTCATGTTGGCCTTTATGACAAGAGGAGTTGAATATAGGAGCAAAGAGGTCCTTCTGCAGTTGTACAGGGCCCAAGTGAGACCATACCTGGAGTACTGTGTGCAGTTTTGGCCTCCAAATTTGAGGAAGGATATTCTTGCTATTGAGGGCGTGCAGCGTAGGTTGACTAGGTTAATTCCTGGAATGGCAGGACTGTTGTATGTTGAAAGATTGGAGCGACTAGGCTTGTATATGCTGGAATTTAGGATGAGAGGGGATCTTATTGAAACATATAAGATTATTAAGGAATTGGACACGTTAAAGGCAGGAAACATGTTCCCAATGTTGGGGGAGTCCAGAACCAGGGGCCACAGGTTAAGAATAAGGGGTAGGCTATTTAGGACGGAGATGAGGAAAAACTTTTTCAGTCAGAGAGTTGTGAATCTGTGGAATTCTCTGCCTCAGAAGACAGTGGAGGCCAATTCTCTGGATGCTTTCAAGAGAGCTAGATAGAGCTCTTAAAGATAGTGGAGTCAGGGGGTATGGGGAGAAGGCAGGAACGGGGTACTGATTGTGAATGATCAGCCAGGATCACATTGAATGGCAGTGCTGGCTCGAAGGGCCGAATGGCCTACTCCTGCACCTATTGTCTATTGACGAGTGCCAGTGTGGTCATATTGATCTGGCGTCATGACTGACATCTTAGTGCCAGTGATGCTGCTGCAAGCAAGATATTTCATTGCATGCATCATACTTGTGCATATGGCAATAAGTTTGACTTGAATTGTATTCTCCTCTCTCTCAATTCCTTTAACATCTAGAAATATATCAGTCTTAATCATAAATATATTGAAGCATCGAGCCTTCACAGCCCACTGAGGTAGAAAATTGGAAAGCTTCACTTTTCTCTGGATGATGATGTCTCATCTCAGTCCCAGTTAACTTATCCCTTACCTTGAGTCTGTGATTCCTGGTTCTAGACATCCAGCCAGAAGATACATATCTTTCATCTATTCAGTCAAGCAGAGTTAGAATTTTGTATGTTTCAGTGAGATCATCTCTCAATCTTCAGAACTCCAGGCGAAAAAATCTACACTGTTCTGACTAACCCCATAAAACAACCCCCCAAATTCTAAGAATAAAGCTAGTGAACGAATACAAATATATCCTTATTAAGATCGAGTGACTAAACCTGTGCACAACATTGCTGATGTGGCCTCATCTGCATTCACTAGCAGAACACCAATAGTCACTGTCAGTCAACCAGAAAAAATCATTTTGTTGCTACTCTCTACCTTTTGCCATCTAGCCAACCTGCTATTTATGCTAGTATCTTTCCTCTGATATATCTGATCTTCCCACTTCCCATATAGCATTATTTAGATTCTGCCATTATCATAAAGCAGGCCTGCCCATAATGTGGCAGCACATGTCTATAAAGTCAGGGAATTTTAACAGATTAACCATTATCCTGCACATGGTTGAAATGCAAGGATTTTAAAGAAATATAAGGTTAATTTCTTCTTGAGATCAATTAACACAATTTATAATAGAATTGTCTTAAATTTCTGAACAATCTTACCTTAGAACAACTGTAAAATGATTTCCTTGCAATTCTCCCAACTTCAAGGGATATTTTTTATAACTGAAGTTCCCTAGCCTGAAGTTCATTAAACATTTGTTCAGATGTGAGAGTCTCTGTGCTGTGATTCTGTAGGAACATTTTAGGTACATGACATCAAGATAACTCTGGAAAGTAGATTGTCAACTTATGCAATTTTTTTCCAAATACTGGTAGGTTACAAAATGTCAGATTCCCATATCACTTGAAATGTTATTAATATTGAAAACGCACCTAGAGTACATAATTTTTGATCTCAATAAATCAAAAATAACCTTTCATTAAATAAATTCACTTTCCACCGGAAGCATGAATGAACTCACTCATTTCCTTAGCTAGTGATGCACTAATAAATCTTTAGTTCCTAAGGTAATGCTTGTATAGAGTCATAAAGGAGTCTCGAGAAGTCCTTGGGGAGTCAAGCAGCAAAGCACCAATTTCCTTCAGTTTACTATGTTATGCGACAAGACCCGTGCTCAGTGGACATAGAATAAATGACACGACTTAATTCGATGAGAAAGAATTGATTGAATTTATATTTTTATTACATTTAATTTTAAAGTATTTAATTGTTCTCTTAAGAACTACTTTTAAAATGCCCCCAAAAATTGTGTTTGAATTAAATTAATTGTAAAATTTAATGATTTTAAAGCATAATTATTTTTATTATAATTTTGAATATGTTTTAATGATTGTACATATCAGAGACATTCATAGACATCCACAACCCTTTGACAGACTTTTAACTCAAGCACTCGTGATGGCGTATAATTCACTAATGCCAAACTAATCAGCTGGCCAATTGTGGATCCACATGTGTATCACAACATTAAAGCATTTCTGATGAAGGCATTGAACCTTGCTGATTATTTTTTTACATGAAATCTCTCAAAGTCAATAGCAGTGTCTGCAAAAATGCCAATGTAGCCCTGAAAGGTTTTACTGGCAAGTAAGGTTTTGAAGACACAGTCTTAAAAGAAGCACTTTCCTGCTGGCGATGTTACGGGCCTTATTCCAAATGTAAGAATGCTACATGAAACCATATTTACTGCTAATCCAGCTAATATGCACTTCCTTTGCACCTGTAGCTTCACAATTCTTTATCAACAACAATCCAGCATGAATGAAAATTCGAGGGAGAAAAAAAAGACTAGAAAGTTTGTTGCTCTAATAGCTTAATAAATATAAGCTATTAAATATCAATACTTACTTTACAACTGCAATTTCTTGAACAGTTATAGCCCTTTTATCTTTGGTCCCCATGTATGAAAATATGTTTGGTTTGACTCTGAAGAAACAAGAATGAAAAAAAGGTTTCTCAGATAAAGGAAACCATTGAAAGAAAATACTTTGTTTTCATATCAAGAATAGTTTAAATGCAGAATCCCAGGTTGAAATAAAATGGTTCTATTACAATGTTCTCCATTGCTTAAGGCAAAGGATACTGGAGATCTAGACTTGGTTCAAATCAATAATTCAGGTTTGAGCTTAGAACACAACAATATGAACACTGATTCCTCCAATTTTAAATAACATCCTCATTCCTTTTCTGTGCCCCTCACCCATTTATCTCATTATCAAGCTTACCCCCCCCCCCCCCCCACCTTTACCTATATCCCACTCTCAAGCTTTACATTTCTTTTTTCTCTACTTATCTGTTATCCTTTCATCCCCTTTCCATCTCTCGCCTTTGTCCACCCGTTTGCCCTCTTCACCTGTATCTATCTGTCAATTGCCAGGCTTTGTTCGCCCTCCCCACCTCATTTCGTTTTCTCTTCCCTTCTACAATCAGTCTGAAGAAGGATCACAACCTGAAACATCACCTATCCATTTCCTCCACAGAAGCTACCTGACCCCGAATTACTCCATCACTTTGTGTTTTACTTACTCAAGCGCATCAATAAAACTGCTTTCCCCTTAAAAGTAGATTTTCACAGGAAAGGTGAATTCACTCCCTGTACAGCCACGAATCAAGCATTGAAGGCAAACATGAACAATTATTACATCAAGAAATGATTCCCTGCCTGGTTCCCCCTCCATTCCTACACTGTTTGATCCCAGTAGAGGTAATCTCCCTGCCTTTCCATGTTCTCCATTCCTTCTATGCCAGGTTTTCCTCCTCTTCACCAAGCTTCCATCCCAGATGAATTGGTCACCCATTCTCAATCATTTCCCCTTCCATCCCATTCCTCCATGACTTTACTCCATTAATTCTCCTAACCTGTAATCCTGATCAATCCATTTTATTTTACTCATTCTACTTCTCCAAAACAATACCATAGTAGTGGGAGACTCCATTGTCCGAGGTACGGACAGTAGATTCTGTGGCGTCAGGCGGGAGTCGAGGATGGTCTGTTGCCTCCTGGTGCCAGGGTTCAAGACATCACAGAGCGGCTTCAGAACATCCTAGCGAGGGAAGGTGATCAACCAGAAGTAGTTGTGCACGTGGGCACGAACGATGTCGGGAGGAAGAGGAAGGAGATACTGCAGCGTGAGTTTAGAGTTAGGAAGAAGACTGAGAAATAGGACGTCGAGGTTGGTTATCTCTGGACTGCTGCGTGTACCTCGTGCTGGTGAGGGCAGGAACAGAGAGATCGGGGATATGAATGTATGGCTGAGAGGCTGGTGCAGGGAGCAGGGATTTAGATTTCTGGACCACTGGGATCTCTTCTGGGGTAGGGGTGACCTGTACAAAAGGGACGGGTTACACCTTAACAGCAGGGGGACCAACATTCTGGCAGGCAGTTTTGCTAGCGCTAAAAGGGTGGCTTTAAACTAAGTAGTGGGGGGGAGGGGTTGACAAATTGGGAATATGAAGATGGAGTTAAAGGGGAAGTGAATACAGGAGAAACTGTAAAGGACTCTCGAATGAATGGGAAGGGAAGTTCTAGAAGGGATACGAGACTAAGGTCAAGGCCAATTGTGACCGGTGTGAGAGGGGAGGTAAATACCGAAGTTAAAGTGTTGTATTTAAATGCGCAAAGTATAAAAAATAAAGTGGATGAGCTTGAGGCTCAGTTAGACATTGGCAAGTATGATGTTGTGGGAATCACTGAGACATGGCTACAAGAGGACCAGGGCTGGGAGCTGAATATTCAGGGGTACACAACGTACAGAAAAAACAGGCAGGTGGGGAGAGGGGGCGGGGTAGCTCTGTTGGTAAGGAATGATATTCACTCCCTTGCAAGGAGTGACATAGAATCAGGAGATGTAGAATCAGTATGGATAGAGATGAGGAATTGTAAGGGTAAAAAAACCCTAATGGGAGTCATCTACAGGCCCCCAAACTGTAGCCTCGACATAGGGTGCAAGTTGAATCAGGAGCTAAAATTGGCATGTCACAAATGTAATGCTACGGTGGTCATGGGAGATTTCAACATGCAGGTAGACTGGGAAAATCAGGTTGGTAATGGACCCCAGGAAAGAGAGTTTGTGGAGTGCCTCCGAGATGGATTCTTAGAACAGCTTGTACTGGAGCCTACCAGGGAGAAGGCAATTCTGGATTTGGTGTTATGTAATGAACCTGACCTGATAAGGGGACTCGAGGTAAATGAGCCATTAGGAGGCAGTGCCCACAATATGATAAGTTTTACTCTACAAATTGAGAGGGAGAAGGGAAAATCGGAGGTGTCAGTATTAGAGTATAGCAAAGAGGATTACAGAGGCATGAGGCAGGAGCTGGGCAAAATTGACTGGAAGGAGGCCCTAGCAGGGAAGACTGTGGAACAGCAATGGCAGGTATTCCTGGGAATAATGCAGAAGTTGCAGGATCAATTTATCCCAAAGAGGAGGAAAGATTCTAAGGGGAGTAAGAGGCACCCGTGGCTGACAAGGGAAGTCAAGGACAGCATAAAAATAAAAGGGAAGAAGTATAACATAGTAAAGGAGAGTGGGAAGCCAGAGGATTGGGACTCTTTTAAAGAGCAACAAAAGATAACTAAAAAGGCAATTCGGGGAGAAAAGATGAGGTACGAGGGTAAACTAGCCAATAATATAAAGGAGGATAGTAAAAGCTTTTTTAGGTATGTGAAGAGGAAAAAAATAGTCAGGGCAAATGTGGGTCCCTTGAAGACCGAAGCAGGGGAATTTATTATGGGGAACAAGGAAATGGCAGACGAGTTGAACCGGTACTTTGGATCTGTCTTCACTAAGGAGGATACAAACAATCTCCCAGATGTTCTAGTGGCCAGAGATCCTAGGGTGACGGAGGAACTGGAGGAAATCCACATTAGGCAGGAAAAAGTTTTGGGTAGACTGATGGGACTCAAGGCTGATAAATCCCCAGGGCCTGATGGTCTGCATCCCAGGGTGCTTAAGGAGGTGGCTCTAGAAATTGTGGACGCATTAGTGATTATTTTCCAATGTTCTATAGATTCCGGGTCAGTTCCTGTGGATTAGAGGGTAGCTAATGTTATCCCACTTTTCAAGAAAGGAGGGAGAGAGAAAACAGGAAATTATAGACCAGTTAGTCTGACATCAGTGGTGGGGAAGATGCTGGAGTCAATTATAAAAGACGAAAATGCGGAGCATTTGGATAGCAGTAACAGGATCGTTCCGAGTCAGCATGGATTTACGAAGGGGAAATCGTGCTTGACTAATCTACTGGAATTTTTTGAGGATGTAACTAGGAAAATTGACTGGGGAGAGCCGGTGGATGTGGTGTACCTCGATGGTGGTAATAGGAAGGCAGATTATTATCTGAATGGTGTTGTTAGGAAAAGGGGACATACAACGAGATCTGGGTGTCCTAGTGCATCAGTCACTGAAAGGAAGCATGCAGGTACAGCAGGTAGTGAAGAAAGCCAATGGAATGTTACAAAAGGAGTTGAGTATAGGAGCAAAGAGGTCCTTCTGCAGTTGTACAGGGCCCTAGTGAGACCGCACCTGGAGTACTGTGTGCAGTTTTGGTCTCCAAATTTGAGGAAGGATATTCTTGCTATTGAGGGCGTGCAGCGTAGGTTTACTAAGTTAATTCCCGGAATGGCGGGACTGTCATACGTTGAATGACTGCAGCGACTAGGCTTGTATACACTGGAATTTAGAAGGATGAGAGGGGATCTTATCGAAACGTATAAGATTATTAAGGGGTTGGACACGTTAGAGGCAGGAAACATGTTCCCAATGTTGGGGGAGTCCAGAACCAGGGGCCACAGTTTAAGAATAAGGGGTAAGCCATTTAGAACAGAGATGAGGAAAAACTTTTTCAGTCACGAGAGTTGTGAATCTGTGGAATTCTCTACCTCAGAGGGCAGTGGAGGCCAATTCTCTGAATACATTCAAGAGAGAGCTAGATATAGCTCTTAAGCGTAGCGGAGTCAGGGGGTATGGGGAGAAAGCAGGAATGGGGTACTGATTGAGAATGATCAGCCATGATCACATTGAATGGCTCGAAGGGCCGAATGGCCTACTCCTGCACCTATTGTCTATTATACAAGTTTGTATACAAATGTTTAATCTACCTTAATTGATTTATGATAAAAGAAGATCTGCAAAATATGTCATTAATACATACAAAACTGTAAATAGAAAGTTATGGAACAACAGACAACTCAACATACCTTAGGAATTTAGACAACACATTAATGGCATCCATTGTATCTTTATTCTCCTTATATAGCACAAAATGACAATAGCTTCCCCTATTTTTGGGCCACGAATGTTTTCTTGGATCTTTGGGGGGGGAAGAAAAGATGCTGATTAACCCTAATAAATGTAATTGGGAAAAAGTCAATTTTCTTTTACCCCCCCAATTACTATTTTCAAAGTAGTAAGCCACAAATTATTAATCAAGTAATAAATAATTTGTAAACAAGAGAGAACCTGATGAATTTCTCAACTTTAATTTGCAATCAGAAATTAAAGGCAAATCACAAGAAATATTCACTTCATTCAGATTTCACAAAACATGCTTCATCTGTTTTAAAGCAATTGAAGTCAAATTCTGGTATTAATCTATGGATTTCAGGATGTCCATGCCTTAATTCAGGGGTGAATACTGTAACTTGCGCTGCTTTCTCTTGGAAACCATTATTTGGCATATTTGTAAATCTATCACAACTCATAGTATCAGAAACTGCCACATGGTTTGCCTGTGGAAGAGCTATCAAATTAGACCCCACACCCTGGTTTTTCACCACAACCTTCACAAATGCTTCTTTTTATTCAAGTGCATTATTTTTAAACCTTAGTTAGTAAAATACACCCAAGCAAAATTGCTTGCATATTATATGGAACTTATTTATCGACTGTTCAACCTGTACACAGGTCAAAACAAGATTTTCAAACAAAGTTAAAGAATGTTAAATGCCATATTAAAAACACAAAATCAGGTAGCATCGCGGGAAAGCAAAACAGTTAATGTTTCAATTCCAGTATCCTTATCAGTCCCAAAACAATAACTGTTTCTCTTTCCACTGATGCTGCCTGAGTGTTTTATCGCAGATTTTAGCATACACCTTTTTGAAAAATTTTCACGTGACACAGTATTAACTTTATGGGGGTGGCACGATGGTGCAGAGGTAGAGTTGCTGCCTTACAGCGCCAGAGACCCGGGTTTGATCCTAACCACAGGTGCTGTCTGTACGGAATTTGGACGCTCTCCCCATGAGTTGCGTGGGTTTTCTCCGGGTGCTCCGGTTTCCTCCGGGTGCTCCGGTTTCCTCCCACACTCCAAAGATGTACAGGTTTGTAGTACGTTAATTGACTTCAGTCAAATTGTAAATTGTCCCTAGTGTGTGTAGGATAGTGTTAGCGTGAGAGGATCACTGGTCGACGCAGACTCAGTGGGCGGAGGGGCCTGTTTCCTCGCTGTATCTCTAAACTAAACTATTAACTTTATATTAGCTGATAAATAGAAAGGTATAAAATCTCATAGAAATAAAGTTTTCTATTTTGTTCAACTTTACGTTCTGCAAAATCAGTCATGTTTTAACAGAACAAAAATAACAAGTTCCATAATATATTTTGTTTATCTTGAGAATTGTAACTCACACAAAAACACTTTGATTTATACTTCTTGCTACATAATATGGGGTCGATACATAGAAGCAATGGTTAGCATAATGCTGAGACTAGTGTGTATTTTTGCCTGTGTCAGAAAGCCATTGCTTCAAATTTTATTCTGGAGTTGAATCCCAGAATCACAGTACCTCACGATAATACTGAGAGAATATGGATTATCTGAGGTACCATCCTTTGGGTGAAATGTTAAAACATGATTCCACTCCACACTTTGTAGTTCAGGGGAATGCATAGGAAACAAATCTCCTAGCATCCTAGTTCACATCCCATCATAATAATATGCCCTGTAATTCAAATTTATATAATAAAATGATGTTTTAAAAGCAGCACATTAACTGAAGTAAATTAAATTCTATTTCAAAATACAAATAACATAGCACAAAACTCGACGATTTACTATGTTCTTTGAAAGTTAAAGAAAACACAGAAAATTAACATTTGCCAACCCCACATCATTAAAACTGTGGCAAATTTATAGGTTATCCTGCTATTTTTCTTCCATAAGACAAAAAGTTTTACTTTCTTTTGTGACAAACAGATTTTTCAATTAACAATCCAATGGAAATCTGTTAAATTACTGAGTGCAAGGCGGTTGAAAATTAATTCTCCAGTGAATTGTCTGAACATTCCTTAAAATACCGCTCATTCAAAGCATAAAGCTTGCTTTGTGTTTCTTAATAATAGATTGTAATTCAATCAACTGTGCAACAAATATGCATCATTTCAGCTCACCTGTTTTCAATTGAGTATTGCATTACCTCCCAAATGACAAACAGGAGTTGTACCTTAGCAACCAAATGTTATATTTACCTAAAGCCAACACTAAAGCTATATATTTCTCAGCAACATCAGATCAAAACATAACAACTATCAGTATAAAGTCTGCAACACAAAAACAATCCACCAAATGTAATCATAAGGCATCTCATAATTTGTCGTGTGAATTGATGATCATGGAAGAATTTTGTTTTCTTATGCAAAGGTCATCCATAGAAAAGTGTTTCTAATTAACAGCCTCATATCACAATCTTCAGTTTGGGACACTGAACAGAATGGCTGATTTTTTTTCCCAGTGGAATGAAATACATCTTACCTGCTGCTTTGACCTCTGTCCAATCATTGAAAAGCATAAGAAGTATAAACAGAACATTATTCAATTTGTAGAACAGCATTCTAATGTGGGTGTATTGCAGATGGTCATGCAGGAAATGCAGCTGCGAATGTGCAAAATATGCCAGTAGAAAGGTCATTAGGCTGTTATTCAAATGGTTCCCATTACTCTCGTACATTAATCAACTGTAAGGTCATACTAGTTCTAAGTCTCATTCCCAAACATATGCACTGTTTCTTAGTTGTGTAGTTCAATTAATTCACACATTTTCCAAATAAAAGCAGACCAGTGGTATATTCTCATAGAAGACTGATCATACAAGGTCAAAAACATTAGCACAATGTGTCTTTTATCACAATGGCCATTTCCTGACATATGTGGATGTTTGATTTTTAGAAAAATATTCACTTGTTATCATACTTTTATGACTTATGCATTGTCTACATTGAACATCAAACCACTCAACTTAGATGATAATCTAGTGCCTAAAATGATTTATCATTTCAAAAAATGTTTGTTCGATTTCTATGGTCTTATTTCCGATTTTAGAATATTTTCCCCAAACTATTAGACCATGCCAGGCACCTGAAAACCAATGGTGGGAGGCCATTGAATGAATGGGATACAATGGATAGTCAAAGCACAAAGCTGACATCATATCATGCCTGCACAGGCTCAGACAACCTGGTAAAACTGCAGAACAACAGTATGATGCATGGATAATTTACCCGCTCCATAATTCAGAATGCTGCAGCCAATTACTATTGATGTAGCCGAGAACTGCATGAAGCAAGGGTATGTAGGTTAATTTGACTGGGTAAATGTAAAAAATTGTCCCTAGTGTGTGTAGGATAGTGTTAATGTGCGGGGATCGCTGGGCGGCGCGGACTTGGTGGGCCGAAAAGGCCTGTTTCCGCGCTGTATATATGTGATATGATATGATATGATAAATAGCAAGGATTCCCTCAACCATTTGTCAACTCAATAACCGATGCTGGATGAAAAACCTATCCAGGATTGATTGAGCCTCTAATAACCAAATAGTCTGCTGCTTCTCACATACAAAGAATGGTTACATGGATAAGCACCTATGTTACTTTACTCCACCCTACCATCTTCAGTACCTTGAAAACTGGAGTGGAAAGAAGATCAATAAAAACAAAAAATTATGAATACAAAGACACTTTCTTAACCAAACAATACAAATTAAAAAAAATGCTGAGTTTGGTGGTGAACACAAAAACCTGGTAAAAACAGGTTAGTAGCATTTACTGCCACAACATAAGCTTGGATTGTGTTATTAACAGCAAACTCTAAACCATATGCACAGGGATTAGTTAATAGAACATCCTGCTACTGCAAATTTGCTGACATCATGGTTTAAAAGCAGTTTTTTTTTAAAAGACACAATATCTGTCCAAATGATTAATACACCAATTACAAGCATCAATGCCAAGTTAGTTGAATGCACCAGAGCCATTAATGAAATACCTTACAATCCAGTTCAGTGAATGGAAACAACTTTGTTATCTCCTTGGCACACATTCAAACCAGATTCAATTTTGTTGCAAAGCTTCAACAGCCAACGAATATCAACCAACTAGGTCCATAAAGGCACTCAGTACTAAAGATGGTACGATACAGTTGGCGCACAAACAATTTCCTCTTAAATGAAACATTATAAGCATTTAGGGTAGTACAGTGGTCAACTGATACCTAATCATTCCAGAGACCTGGGGTTCGATCCTAATCTCGGATGCTGTCTATGGAGTTTGAATGTTTTCCTTATGAGCGCAAGGGTTTTCTCCGGTTTCCTCCCGTGTCCCAAAAATGTGAAAATTGGTAGATTAATTGACAATTGTAAATTGCCTATAGTGTGTAGGGAATGGATGAGAAAGTGGGTTACCATAGAACTAGTGTGAATGGGTGATCGATGGTTGGCGTGCTCAGTGGGCTTTTTAGTTTAGAGATACAGCACAGAAACAGGCCTTTCGGCCCACCGGGTCCAAGCCGACCAGCGATCCCCGCACATTAACACCATCCTACACACACTAGGGATAATTTACATTTATACCAAGCCAATTAACCTACAAACCTGCACGTCTTTGGAGTGTGGGAGGAAACCGAAGCTCTCGGAGAAAGCTCACGGGGAGAACGTACAAACTCTTTACAGACAGCACCCATAGTCGGGATCGAACCCGGGTCTCCGGTGCTGCAAGCTCTGTAAGACAGCAACTCTACCGCTGAAGGGCCTGTTTCCATGCTTTTTTTCTAAACTAAACTAAAATTTGGATTTTAGCTACACTTTTACATTCATTGAATGTAAACCAGCGCATGGAATTTATCCTAGAAGAATTCTCACACAGTACTTCAAATATTTTCCAATTTTCTACTTTAAATTTACATGGAAACCAAGGGGTAAAAGAATTTATTTGCTAATCTACAAAAAGTCATAAAGAAATCAATTAAAAGGAGCATAGTCATGATCCTCTGAACATTCGTCAGAGATCAGGCATCTACAAAATGGTTCGAAAGGAATTAAAAGGTTGAATTGCCAACTCAATAGTTATTGATTTCACATGTTAAGCTTTTAATATTTCAACTTTTGTACTCATTAATATTTTTGAGTAACAGCTTTTATAATCTTTAATTGGAAAGTAGCTTAATGTTGTCAAGACCAGGTATGTGCTTTACCCATAAATACAGATTATGCCTCTTCAGCAACTCTCCATTGACTAAATTCTGCCTGATGAAATGAAAAGCATTTTGTCTTGTCTTTACTTGAATCCACACTGAACTACATTATTTTATATTAAATCCCACATCCACTTCTTAGATGACTTACATGCACTTAAGGTGACCATTTGACAAGTTGGAGACTAATCCCATTAATTCAATTTCCTCTCCTACTTCCCTACACCTTTGATCTTACTCTGTCTCACCTGCTCATCAACTTCCCCTTTTGATTACTGTGTCTTTCGGATGTGGGGATAGGCCACCTGGGAAGAACTCACTGGGTGAATAGGTAAACTCCACAGTGACAGATCTAGAGGTTAGAATCAAACCCAGATTACTAGAACTCTGGGGCAACATCACTAACTGCTGTACCGCCCAGATCTTCCCCATAAATCTAGCTCTCACATGTATTACAAGATGGACTTCTACTTTAGCAACGTGTTACATACAACTGATTAATTATACTGTACTGTTTGACTCATATTTATGGTTTAGCCAGCACCATATTGTTAGGTGACAACTGGCTGGCTAATTCATCAAAGAGCAAGGCTAATTGATGATGAAAACTACATCACAATATCACCGACAAACACTAAATTAAATTAGCTTCAATCCAATGATTTCAGGATTCTATTGATCCAAACTAAGTTTAGGATTATTTCCAAATGCTACAGGAACTTTTAAACGAAGAGCATTATGTTGTCAATTCCAGTTTTCACAAAAGCACTACTCTGTAACTTCCCCCAAAGAAAACAGTAGAGTTATATTGCTAAAACTCGCTTGACAATCAATCTAAGTCTGAAGAAGGGTCTCGACCCGAAACGTCACCCATTCCTTCTCTCACGAGATGCTGCCTGACCTGCTGAGTTACTCCAGCATTTTGTGAATAAATCGATTTGTACCAGCATCTGCAGTTATTTTCTTATAATCTAAACCTTAAGTTACACAACCTAACATTCATAAATGAACTGGGTACAGTTCCATTCAATGGATAGAGTTCCTTTTCTAATATATTATCTGTATTTCAGCTTCATCAAATTTGTAAGACCAAAAACTAAAGTCAAATTATTTTCAACAAACCAGTGTAGTTGACTCACTTGGAAATGCATTTTGAATCAAACATTTATCATTTATATTCCTGAGCCATTGTTTCAGAGTCACCATGGTGCAGTATCTATCTTATTAAAAGTCAGATCTTGTGTATATGTATATATATATTTTTTGGGAATGACCTGAATATATCGTGTGTATATAGGTAACAGCGATTGCGGCAAAACGGTGAACCGTAGCGCGACGGTTTTCGCACCGCCTTAATCGCCAATCTCCCGGACGACCGGCCGTGATATTTTCATTTAATTTGGTCGCATATTTTTTAAGTTACAGAGGTTTTAAAGCGCTGCCCCCCCTGATTTATTGAAGGTTTTCAGGGGGGCGCTGTGGTGCGGTTGTGCTCAGTACGCATGCACGGCATCTCCTCACTTGTATATATATTTCACTGATTTCGGCACACCGGTAAACCGTAGCGCCACAATTTTTGCACCGCCTTAATCACACCGCTGGACGCTTGCTGAAAATGATATTTTTATTTAATTCGGTCGTATACTTTTTAAGTTAGAAGTTTAAAAGTCAAAACTTTTTTTCTCTCGGTTATTTCGGCTGATTTCGGCAAAAACGGTGAACCGTAGCGCCACGATTTTTGCACCGCCTTAATCACCACGCTGAACTCTGCTGGAAAATGATATTTTTATTTGATTCGGTCGTTTATTTTTTAAGTTACAAAGGTTTTAGTAAAAAAAAATAATTCCCAGCCGTTTTTTCCATGGCCTTCAGCGTGTGGGCAACCCCCCTCCTATTGATTTATTGAATGCTTTCAGCGTGCCGCTGCTGTGCGTATGGGCTCCCCTCTCCTCTCTCCCTTTGCTTCTCTACTCTCTCCCACACCCGGGAGACCCTCTCCCCGCTACCCCCCCCCCCCCCCGGACCTTTCACTGATGCGCTCCCCGCACCCCCCCCCCCCCCCCCCGGACCTGTTGGTGCTGGGGGAAAGAGAGAGTAGGGGAAAGGGGTGTGCTGGGGAAAGGGGGGGTGGGGGAGAGTAGGAGTGTGTCTGGGGGAGAGAGAATGGTGGCGGGGTCTGAGAATGGGGACTGGGACAACAGGGGTCGTCCGGAGGGGGCTTGGTGGTGGGGGAAATAGGGGTACTGGGAAAAGGGGAGGTCGTGGGGAAAGGGGGGGTGTGGGGAGAGTAAGATTGGGGTTGGGGGAGGACAGAATGGGGGGTGTGGGAATGGGCCCAACGGGCCCTCTTCGCTAATCTATATACTAAAACGCTTGTTTGTTTGTTTGTTTGTTCCTGAACTACAGCCAAAACGGTACACGATAGCGCGTCAATTTTAGGCCCACCTTACTCACCGTCATCCCTTTGGTGCTAATGGAAGAGGTTTCATTGAAATCGGCGTTATATTTTTAAAGTTATTCACATTTTAAAGTTTAAATCTATCTCCTAGGGAGGCAGGGGGGAAGGGAGGGAGGGAGGTGGAGGGAGGGGGAGGGGGGGAGAGGGTGCTGCACCAATGCAGGAGAAGTTTGGGCCCCAACGGGTCCACTTGGTCTAGTATATATTAAATGCCTATTTTGTAACTAAATATTATGTCATCAGACCTACAGGGTCTGCAGAACGTTTGAGCTGCTGCACATGTTCCACTTTACTTTGGCTGGAGATTCAATCCACAAGACCCAATCAATACTTAACATTGAGCTTGTTGTTTAAAACTAGGAAAACTAGATTTGTAAAAATATCACATCTTCACCAGGGATATAGTAAATTATTTGAAAACATACACCATGCACAACCAAGGAACAAATACATGCATGTTACATGCAAAAGCTGTAAACAAAAATTAATAGCTTGGAGTCCAGCAAAATTAAGGAACAACTATGCATTCTGAAAAACAGCATTTTGATTTTTTTAAGATTACACAAAAATGTTTATCTAAAATTTAAACAAAAACATACCATAAATTTTAGAAATATATTCTTGAGAAGCATCCAGTAATGCAAAAACTCAATTACAAAAGTGTAAATGATCCAAGGTAGCAAATCATTTGCTTTATACAAAGTCTAATTTAATGTTTAATACAAGCATTTTTCGGACTTGTCACTGGATCAAAATTGAGATTTAATAAAAACTTGACATTTCCTGTGATGTTTCTATCTCTCCTTGTGGCAAGTCCAAGGATCTACCACAGCACAAAACTTACTTGCCAATGCAGTCCTCCCAGCAACATGGTAAGCTGTAATAAATTTCTTTCCCTCTCTTTCTTCAGTTTTAGTCTCAAGTCCAGGAAATAGACTCTTCACAGCTTGATGAATAACTGTTCTTTTTTCTTTAGTATCTTCAATAACCTGTTTAGAAAAATCTTTGATATTTTAAAGAGAAAGAACTCATAACCAAAAATAGCAACAGTAACTTGCTCCGTTGTGACCTGTACTTAGTAAGAACAACATGATCATTTTCTTCTCTGGTACTTGGGGGATAGGATTTTAATATATGTGTAAGAAATCACTGCAGTCACATATATAGAAACATAGACATAGAAACATAGAAAATAGGTGCAGGAGGAGGCCATTCGGCCCTTCGAGCCAGCACCGCCATTCATTGTGATCATGGCTGATCGTCCACAATCAATAACCCGTGCCTGCCTTCTCCCCATATCCCTTGATTCCACTAGCCCCCAGAGCTCTATCTAACTCTCTCTTAAATCCATCCAGTGATTTGGCTTCCACTGCCCTCTGTGGCAGAGAATTCTGCAAATTCATAACTCTCTGGGTGAAAAAGTTCCTTCTCACCTCAGTTTTAAATGGCCTCCCCTTTATTCTAAGACTGTGGCCCCTGGTTCTGGACTTGCCCAACTTTGGGAACATTTTTCCTGCATCTGGCTTGTCCAGTCCTTTTATAATGTATATGTTTCTATAAGATCCCCTCTCATCCTTCTAAACTCCAGTGAATACAAGCCTAGTCTTTTCAATCTTTCCTCATATGACAGTCCCACCATCCCAGGGATCAATCTCGTGAACCTACGCTGTACTGCCTCAATTACAAGGATGTCCTTCCTCAAATTAGGAGACCAAAACTGTACACAATACTCCAGACGTGGTCTTACCAGGGCCCTATACAACTACACAATATAGCCACGTATCTGCTCCTCATTTAACACGATCATGGCAATCTTTTCCTTAACAACAATTTTCTGCATTACCATCTAAAATATTCAAATATCTATTTATCTGTAAACCAATGAAGAAATTTATTTTGTACAGAATAGCTAACTCTTTATTTTGAAAAATACACTCAGGCACCAGAACAACTATCCTTGCAACTTTGCTATCGAACCACTTAAGAATTTTCTTTAATAAACAAAGAGCTGGAGTCCTCCAAGTGCTGGAGTACTACACGCATATAGAACATAGAACCAGCACAGGAACAGGGTCTTCGGTCCACAATGCCTGTGTCAAATATGATGACAAATTTAAACGAATCTCTTCTGCTTGTACGTGATCCACATTCCACCATGCCCTGCATATCCATGTGCTTATCTAAAAGCCTCTTAAAGCTTCTACCACTACCCCTGGCAGGGCATTTAGGCACTTTGGTGTAAACAACTTTCCCCCTCTGATTTTAAAGCCGTGCTCTCTAGTATGTAACCGTTTCACTCTGGGAAAAATAATGACTATCTACTCTATCTCTGCCTCTCATAATTTTATACAGCACAGAACAGCTAGACTGAATGACCTGAAAACCCTTAAATATGTAATAATACTGATCCATACCTCAATCATCACAGAATCTTCCTTATTTTTAAAAAGTTGAAGATCTTCCAAACGTTCTTTATCTTGAGATGACAAGACAGAAAAAATGTCCTCTGAAGGTTCCTAAAAGATGATTAAAAATGTCACAAAATCATTTATACAGCCAACATTTACCGCACAATCATCAAGAAAGGTGAGAAACATTGAGGTAAGAAAAATCAAATAGCATGTGTCTTTTTCTCAACATCTATTTCCTATAAAGGTTTCTCGCAGAGTGCTTCGGTGGCAAACAAGACAGTTTGTTGATCTGCTTCCTGCACTGAAATTAGACCTTTTTGTTTCTTCTCTAGGAAAGTACTTGCACTTGCTGAGCACTTCTTTTGTAGCTGCCAAAAAAAAATCACGCTATTTATCAAATGCATTAAAATGAGACAGTTTTGAATAATTTATGGGCAGCGTCGTTGTATATCAGAAATGTTTTTTATTCATTCAAGGGATCTGGACATCTCTGACAAGGACAGCATTTAATGTCCGTACATAACTGTCCATGAGAACGCAGTGATCTACCACTTTTACAACTGTTACAGTCCCTTTGGTGAAGGTACTGTTCTCAGGAAGGGTGTTCCATAATCATCAATGATCAGCAATGTTTTCCAAGTCAGGAGATTGTGTCAAATGTAGATATTTTAAAATCAAATTTTAAAGTTTGGTTGGGTTCAATGAGAAATATAGCAATGGTTTGTTATAGCAATGCCGTCGCAGCTGCGGCTTGCCTGCAGTCCGTCTGTCTTTTGTGTTTTTTGTTGTTTTTGTATGAATTGTAGTTTTAATATGGTGTAGGGTTTGTATGTTATGTGTGTGGGGGGGGGGGGGGGGTGGGTGGGGGGGAACGGGAACTGGAACTGTAAAATTCTCTCTCCCGAACGGAGACGCGACCTTTGTTTCTGTGTCGTGTCCCCGTTCCCGTTGCGGCCTACCATCGGCCATGCACCTGGGACCACCTGGGGCTCTGGTTCGCAGAGCCCGCGGCCCGGACTCACCACCTGCGGCGCTGGCTGCCTGCGGATGCTGCGGGAGCGGCTGCGACTCGTCTCCGGAGCGGGCCGCGTGGACGTCGGAAGCCCGCAGGCCCCTGGATGGGGGCCGACATCGGGAGCACCAGCAGCGGCAGCGTGTTCGCCCGCCCCGAATCGCGGGGCTTGGGTCGGCCCGCCGCGGACCTTTCACAGTCCGGCGCGGCCTGGAATAGGCTGCGGGATTTTTCACCGCCCAGCGGGGGCTTCAATGTCGGGAGCCCCAACCGCCCCGATGTGGCAACGACAACAGCCTGACCACAGGAGAAGACGGCAGGGGAAGAGAAAAGACATTGTGGCCTTCCATCACAGTGAGGAGGTGACTGGAGGAGACTCACTGTGATGAATGTTTCTTTTTGTTTGGTGTTAGTTTGTGATTGTATGTGTTATTGCATTTTTATTGATTATTCTTATTGGTCTTATTGTTCAACTGCGGGTAATGTTTCATTTCTCTACACATTTATGTGTATGTGACAAATAAACGACTATTGACTATTGACTTTAAAAAGTATTTTCCTCACTATCACTTTGGTTCACCCATGAGTAACTCTGGCTTAGCCTTGCCTCACACACACAAAATAAACCGAATCCTAAGTAAATCATAAACAATGTTATTTTAGTATCAAGCAGAAAACAAAATTAATTAATATGGATATTACATAATATATTTGCCTCTATATTCCAGACACACAACAGTAACTATCAGAACTTATTTATGCATCTTCAGTTCCAAAATCTGTCCAATAAGTATGCAAGAACTAAGATCACTTGAGCCCTTTCATATTACACAATGCTGATTTTAAACAAAAATTTCAGCAAATTTACTTTTTATGCATGTTCATTTTCAGAATCTATATTTTGCCAGTAAGCCCAGCTTTTATCACCCATTCCTACTTGCTCTTGAGAAGGAGGCAGTGAGCTACCTTCTGGTTAAGTTACTCCCATAATATTGTTGAGCAGGGAATTCCAACGATGAAGGACCAGTCGATTTATTCACAAAATGCTGGAGTAACTCAGCAGGTCAGGCAGCATCTCGGGAGAGAAGGAATGGGTGACGTTTCGGGTCGAGACCAGTGGTATATTTCCAAGTTTGGAGGTGCGCAACTTGGAGGGGCACCTGTAGAATGTGCTAGCTACTTACTCATTGCCCTTATCTTTCTGGGAAGTCGAGGTCACGGACTTTTATGAGGTGTTGTCAGAAAAGCCTGGATGAGTTACTGCAGTACATTTTGTTGATGACGCATATTACAAAAGTGGTGGAGAGAATGAAGTAAATCCATTTTTTATCATTATTCTTCATATGATACTTTGTGTGTGGCTAGTATTTATTACAAAGTAGCACTCAAATATAGGACTCAAACATGCTTCAATGTCCTTTTGTGCACAATTACTAGTCTATCATTGTTGACATGCAATAACGTCTGGGCTGAAAGTCCTTACCTTATCATCATCATTTGGTACAGATAAATCATCCAGAACAACTACCTTTCCTTCCTTGTTTATTTCATGCACAACAAAATCGGAATACCTGTATGAGATAAAGCGCAGAAAATTGTAAATCAACATCAATTTTACTTCCTTATTTTAAAGATTCCCTTCATTATTCCAAGTTGCATCCATTTTCAATGAGACAGGGAATGCTGATGTTCAGAGTTCATCATTATCCCAGATGCTCACTTAATCAATTGCATGGGGTGTATTTCTTAAAACCAATAGTTAGGAGACTTGAGTGAATGAACAAAGGCAATTGTACAATCTAAAGACAAAGACAATAATATTCTATTACCATATAGTATCTCATCTCAGCATAAATCATATTTAAGAAACATAAACTAAATAAATGACATATTGACAATGCTTCATTTGGAAAGTTTCCCCAAGCAATATCTATGTTGAAATAACAGTAGATTATACAGTATTGATCTTAATGTATTTTAGACATTGCACAATATGATTTTAAATCACTGAAAAAGTATTATCCATATTGAAAAGCAGAGGCATAAATTGGACCACAACATATTCATTCAACGCACAGTCGTGCAGCGGTAGAGTTGCAGCTTACAGTGTCAGAGACCCTGGTTCGATCCTACAGGTGTTGTTTGTACGGAGTTTGTACATTCTCACTGTGACATACTATTGGAGAGGAATCGTAGCATTAGGATTTACTTGCTTTTGGAAGATAATGGGCTAATTAGGGACTGTGACCATGGCTTTGTCTAGGACAGGTCATGTCTTACGAAATTGATTGGAATTTTTGAGGTGATGAAGGTGATTGGTGAGGGTAGAGCAATGGATGTTGTCTAAAAGAATTTTAGCAAGGCATTTGACAAGATGCCTCATAGCGGATCCGGAATTTTTAAATGCATGGGATCCCATGGTGACTTTACACTTTGGAAGGTTAAATGTAAGTGGAAACCTAATCAAGTTAATGATGGAACCCTTAACAGCATTGATGTACAGAGGAACTTTGGGGTCCAAGTCCTCAGCTCCCTGAAAGTGGCAACACAAATAGATAGAGCGAGTGGTAAAGAGGGCACATGTTATGCGTGCCATAATTGGTCGGGACCTTGAGTATCAGTGTTAAGAAGGCAAGTTGTAGCTTTATAAAACTATGGTTAAGCCACACTTGATCTGTTGTAGGCAGCTCTGGTCACTCTATTACAGGAAGGATATTGTGGTATTGGAGAAGGTGCAGAAGAGGTTTACATAATTATGGTTTGATTAGAATACATTAGCTGTAAAGAGAGTTTGAACAAACTTGGATTGTTTATCTGCAATGTCGCAGGTTGAGGAAAAATCTGATAGCTGTTAATAAAATAGTAAGCGGCATAGATAGGGTAGACAGAATTCAGGTGTAGTCAAATACTTAAGATGAGAGACAAAGTTCAAAGGAAATGTGCACTTTTTTTTGCAGAGTAGTAGGTGCCCGGAATGCGCTGCCAGAGATAAAGCAGATACAATAGTGGAGTTTAAGAGGATTTTTAGATAAGCACTTGAATAGGCAGAGAATGAAGGGATATGGATCAAATGCAGGCAGAAGGGATTTATGTTTGACACATACATCGTGAGCCAAAGGTTATGTTCCTGTGCTGTACTATTCTGTGGTCATTCAATTAACAAAAGTTAATTCCTACTCAAAACAAGTTTTAGAGATAAAGCCATAAAAATATTTATTTGTTGTATATATATATTTTAACGAGAGCTAATTGTAAAAAAGAGCAAGTACGTTTGTTAAAAAACAATTTTTTTTTTAAATGACAAAGTCTTTATGCAAAATACATAATGATCTTGCTGTTGTCAATTTAATTTCAGTTTTGTGAAATACAATCTACACTTATCTTTACCTTTCCTTTAATATTCCTGAGAAGCCTTCATGAATGCTGACAAACTTTGTGATTCCAACATCCTGCTCAACCAAGCCGTGTTTCATCATATCAGCAAAGCTGTCTCCATCACCTTCTTCGTCCTCCTGAAGCACAGCATCAGCTTCTTCCACAATGCTTTTTCCATTATTCTCATCTTGACTGGAAGAAACGGCCTGCAAACCACTTTCAATACTCTCAGTATGTTTGCAAACAGCAGACGGATTAGAAGATGCACTAGGTTCTGAAAGTCTGGTCTTTTTATGTTCTTGCTTACATTGGTCTTCGCCATGATCTGGGCAAGGACGTTTTACAGAAAGATTACTTGCTTCGTTCTCTTCCATCTTGCTGAGTA
The DNA here is from genome assembly GCF_053455715.1 of Rhinoraja longicauda. Taxonomy (NCBI): domain Eukaryota; kingdom Metazoa; phylum Chordata; class Chondrichthyes; order Rajiformes; family Arhynchobatidae; genus Rhinoraja; species Rhinoraja longicauda. The sequence goes on from NC_135975.1 coordinate 13,469,440, forward strand.
ATGTAGACACAAGTTTACTTTTCTCATATGTAGCCCATATTCTTTTTGACTGTCAGACTTTCAAAGGCACATGACAGAGAATATTTCTAAAAACTTGACGGAAAGAGGAAATCCTAAAGCAACAAGAATATGGATTTCTTCAAAACTTAAAATAGTTCAATAAGATTCACATCCTCTCTAGAAAACATCTAAAGAACATGATGTTCACTTAAGATTACACAGAGACTCAAAGAATAATACAGGGGAACTTAGCATTTCTTTTCTAGTTTCACTTTTGCTGATACACCTTTGGCACTTCAGTGGTGTAACAGATTTTCTGACTGTTGTATGTGACTTGTAATAATAGCCACACACATCTTTATTTTACTTTTTTTTATTGTTACGTGGTGTGAAAAGGATTCTTATGAACCCAGCGAGTTTAAAGGGAAGGAAATATACAAGCATCCCTTTTAAAATTCACACCTTTCACCAACATCTTGTTTTTGATTCTCCTACCTTCTTCTATCTACCTTACGTATGACTCCAATCATTTTAAATGACTCAATCAGATTAGCCCTCAGCCTCCTTCGCTCAAGGGAAAACAAACCCAGCCTAACCAATCTCTTGGTATAGCTAAAACCATGCAAGGGAATAAAATTGCAAGGCTACTGAGAAATAAGGAGGGGGTGGAGGTAATCGGTCCTATGGAATTGGCCTTGATCCGATAGGTTAAAAGGACCAGTGTCATAAGAAAGATGAAATCTGTTGACAAATGACAGCGCTGTTGTGGTTCGGTAAAATGGGCTCTCAAAGGTAAAATATTCATTTTCAGGCACCTTTTCAAACCTTCTGCTGGACTATGACCCCCATTAACCATATAGATCCTCTTCCTCTCATTACACTTCAGGTGGTCCTTTTCTACCATCCAGCAACCAAAAAAATCCTAAACAGTGAAGCAACAATTTATTTGCACTTCTTCAATTTCATGATGCAGTATCCAAGACATTGAAGAAACCAGAGATTGAGTGACCACTTTGCAGAACACATGTATTCAGTCTGCAAGGCTGCAGAGCATCCTGGTCTCTCACTTCAATTTTTCATCCTGCCCCATCTCTCACTTTGTCATCCCATTCTTCCAATGAAGGTCATCATAAACTCAAGGATCAGGACCTGATTATCTGTATTGATATATTGCAGCTCTTGTTGCTCAATAGTGAATTTAGCAATTTCAACTTGGTTTTCCTATTTATGTCAAACCAGGTAGGTTTTGATGTTACAGACAAATGATCTTAACTTAAATTAGTTTTTCCATCTCTCTTCATAGGTTATTTGACCAACTGAATATATGTAGCATTTTATTTTATTCCAAATGTCTAGCAATTACTGTTTCTCATAATGCAGCCTCTCATAATTCCAGCCTGGTTTTCTACTATATTATGTAGCTGACAATTCCCATTACGATTATGATGCTATAAGTCCTAACTCCTTATGGAATCTATTTCTTTTTGAGAAAAATGCTCCATATAGGATGTATTTCCTTCGTATGCAAAGTTCCGATTTCCTTTTTCTATTTCACTGGACATTATTTTTGTTTACAGCTCATCTGTACTCTGTTGTATCCAAAATGACAAGCCTTTTCTTGCTATACCTCTGATATTGCAACAGAAATTAATATTTGTACATATCCATAATTAATTTACAACGTGCAATATAAGCAATAACTACAATCCACTACAGGGGTCATTATCTTCACGCCAACGGATGTCCAAGAGGGAATGGAGGGTGCACACTCGGCGATTTATTACAAACCCTCGGCTCATCGCACGGTGTCACATATGTTCCCTACGATATCTTGCCCACCCCGTGCTTGAGGAAGAGCCCCAACAACCCCCTCATTACTCACCACAACATGCAGCAGGTTACAGGCAGAGCGGAAACACGTGCGGCAACCGGGCGGTATCTCGACTCCCCCTCGCTCTCGCTCATTGGCCGCGCGCTACAGAGGTCGGCGCAATATCCGCTATTCCAGCAAACATTTGCTGCAGTTGGAGAAGTGGAGGGCGTGAAGGAGGAGCGTATGGGGAAGGGGAGGGCGTGAAGGAGGAGCGTATGGGGAAGGGGAGGGCGTGAAGGAGGAGCGTATGGGGAAAGGGAGGGCGTGTGAGGAGGAGCGCATGGAGGAGGAGCGCATGGAGGAGGAGCGCATGGAGGAGGAGCGCATGGGGAAGGGGAGGCCGTGAAGGAGGAGCGCATGGGGAAGGGGAGGCCGTGAAGGAGGAGCGCATGGGGAAGGGGAGGCCGTGAAGGAGGAGCGCATGGGGAAGGGGAGGCCGTGAAGGAGGAGCGCATAGGGGAGGGCGTGAAGGAGGAGCGCATGGGGAAGGGGAGGGCGTGAAGAAGGAGCATATGGGGGAGGACGTGTGAGAAAGGGGATGGCGTGTGAGGAAGGGGGATGGCGTGTGAGGAAAGGGGAGGGGGTTGAGGGAAGAGGTGAGGAGGGAGGGGGTTGAGGGAAGAGGTGGGAGGGGATGGGGTTGAGGGTGGGAAAGGAGTAAGGGAATGGGGTAGTTGAGGGAGAGGAGGGGTGTTGGGGAGTGGGGGTTGAGGGAGAGGGGGGGTGTTGAGGGGGGTGTTGGGGTAGAGGGGGGTATGGGGAGTGGGGAACGAAAAGGGGGAGCGGAAGGAATGGGGACGAGGGAGTGCGGGGAGGGGAAGGAATGGGGCAGGAGAGGGGAGAGAGTGTAAGGGGAAGGGAGGATGAAAGAGGAAGGGGGTGGGAATGGAGGGGGGAACAGAGGGTGAAAGGTGTGGCAGTTTGGAAGAGTGAAATATTTTGGAAGAACTGCTGTATGTATCTGTTGGCAACAACAGTGAGGCAGATCACTATCAGGTTGAAATTAACAACTATATTCATTGAGTCATAGAGTTAAACAGCATAGAAACAGGCCCTTACCAACTCATCCATGCCAACCAAGTTGTCTACTTGAGCTCGTTCCATTTGCAGGTGTTTGCTCCATATCCCTCTACACCTTTCTTATCTATATACCTGTCCAAATTTTATGGAGGGGAGATGGTTGCCCACCTCTTCGCAGAGTGTGGATTTGCAAAGGTCTGGAAAAGGTCCTTGTCATGCACGGTTCATCCTGAACAGCTCGGTAACAGAGGATTCCCTGATACACCGGCCGTTCCCAGGGATATACTTGGAGACAGACGTCAAGTGCTGCTGGAAGACCTTTGACTCAATGAAAGATGCTCTTTGTTCTGCTTGAAAACTTATGATCTCTTGGCACAGGGGGACGTCAGTCAGGGAATGTTGCCGACTGGCCCGTTCCACACTGTAAGAGTACATGTTGAGGGACGCACTGAAGCTTGGTGCAGCCATGTGAGGGCTCTGTGGAGGAGGGTCGGTCTAGAGTCCTGCCACTGAACATTGAGGGGACGAGTCCTGGTGGAACACCCCTCAAAGAAGAGAACGGATATCACCCCAAGGGGCTATATGAGTGGGAGGTGTGTTAGGATTAAAGATTATAGGGCAAACACGACTGAGGTTGACAATATTGAATGTATAGACAGACTTTTTTCCCCATGATTTTTTGTGTTTATCTTTTATTCTGAATAAAGTTTATTTTTGGAAAATTGTTTCTTTATAAGCATTGTAATTGAATTCATTCTGTACCATCCTGTGTGAAAATATAGAAACATAGAAAAAAATAGGTGCAGGAGTAGGCCATTCGGCCCTTTGAGCCAGCACCACCATTCAATATGATCATGGCTGATCATCTAAAATCAGTACCTCTTTCCTGCTTTTTCCCCATATCCCTTGAATCCTTTAGCCCTAAGAACAAAATCTAATTCTCTCTTGAAAACATCCAGTGAGTTGGCCTCCTCTGCCGTCTGGCAGAGAATTCCACAGATTCACAACTCTCTGGGTGAAAAAGTTTTTCCTCATCTCAGTTCTAAATGGCCTACCCCTTATTCTTAAACTGTGACCCCTGATTTTGGACTCCCTCAAAATTGGGAACATTTTTCCTGCATCTAGCCTGTTCAATCCTTTAAGAATGTTATATGTTTCTTTATGATCCCCTCTCATCCTTCTAAATTCCAGTGAATGCATGCCCAGTCAACCCATTCTTTCATCATATGTCAGTCTCACCATTCCTGGGAATTAACCTGGTGAACCTACCCTCACTAGCAATAATGTCCTTCCTCAAATTAGGAGACCAAAATTGCACACAATACTCCAGGTGCAGTCTCACCAGGGCCCTGTACAACTGCAGTCGGACCTCCTTGCTCCTAAACTCAAATCCTCATGCAATGAAGGCCAACATGCCATTAGCTTTCTTCACTGCCTGCTGTACCTGCATGCTTACTTTCAGTGACTGATGTACAAGCACACCCAGGTCTTGGTGCACCTCCCCTTTTCCTAATCTGACACCATTCAGATAATAATCTGCCTTCCTGTTCTTGCCACCAAAGTGGATAACCTCACATTTATCCACATTATACTGCAGCTGCCATGCATCTGTTAACTCACCCAACCTATCCAAAACTGCTTGCAGCGTCATAGCATCCTCCTCGCAGCTCACACTGCCACCCAGCTTTGTGTCATCTGCAAACTTGGAGATGTTACATTTAATTCCCTTGTCTAAATCATTAATATATATTGTAAATAACTGAGGTCCCAGCACCGAGCCTTGGGGCACCCCACTAGTAACTATTGCTGCTTGACCACTTTTAAATCGTTCTCCTCCAGTAAATCTATGTCCTTTAGTTTAGGCACCCCTACCCTAGGATAAAAACAGTGACCATCCTGTTTATGCTGCTCTAATTTCATGTATCAATTCAGTTGATATTTATCAATAATGTGCACAATGAATGTTTGGGATGAAGCAATATAAAATTCATTTTTCATTAACTCAAGGTTAGCAGGAAGAAAAAGCAAGTGAATAAGTTAATCAATGTATCCTTATGAAACTGAAGATGAATGTTTAAATTATTTAAAGTAAAATGGTTCATTATCTAAATGATGGTGAAAAATACGTGTTTGTAGCTCTAAACATAATTCAGGATTATGATGTTTACAGAAAGATGAGGTTTGAGGGTATTTTTCCATCTTTGATAGACGCAAAATCCTGGAGTAACTCAGCGGGACAGGCAGCATCTCTGGAGAGAAGGAATGGGTGACGTTTCGGGTCGAGACCCTTCTACAGACCAAGAATCAGGGAAGGGAGAAATTAGAGATGAGGAAAGGTGAGGTGTGAAAACGACAGATCAAAGCAGACATTTGTCAAGGAAATGTAGAATGGCTCATTGTTGGCTGAGGGGCAGGTGACAAGGAAGCATACAAACAGTAAAATGAATCAGGTGGACAGTGAAATCAGTGTGAGAGAATCTGGGTGGGGGTAGGGACGGAGAGAGAGGATTACTTGAAGTTAGAGAAATTAATATTAATTCATACCGCTGGGTTGTAAGGTGCCCACCAGCATGCTTCCTACACACTTTGCATCTTTGATGTTGGCCTTTCAATGAGATGCCTTCCATGCATGGGCTGTGTGACGTCGCTTGTGTATGGGTCAACCGCGTTTCCTCGCGCTCGAGCGCCTGGGAGTTGACGGTTGCGCCTGCGCGCGGCTCAGCGAGGACAATCCCGGCTGGAAAAATGAGTTCCAGGAAAGGTAAAAAAATGCAAATAGAAGGCTGTTCGCCACTCAGTTTAAACACCAGGCACTCTTAAAACACACAGCCACGAATAACACACTGTACGATTGAGAGAGTTTTGTGTTTGAGAGGAGGATTTTTAGTTTCGGTTTTTAAATTTCTCTTCTATTATTTCTTGTTTTGTCAGTCCTTGCCATTCAAGCTCGAAAGAGGAGGCCAAAAGGAAAGAAAGAGAAGGCTCATAAAAAGTGAGTGGATTAAAGAGTGGTGTGTATTTGTTCAATTGATGCTATTGCTCCTCCCCCTGCTGTTGCTGTATCTCGTACAATGCTGGCTTGGGCATAAAAAGGTTTTTTTTTGCACTGGCTGATGGTGCATAGCAGTGGTGCAATCTCGTGAAATTATTTAGTGTTTGTTTATGTATATGCACTATTACATCCTTTGTAATGTTTAATGTTTACCTTCATGCTAAAGTTAATTTTGAGAAATATCAGCTTCTTCATTACCCTTTTGTAGGACGTGTGCTTGGCTTAATTTGGTAGTACATTTAATTTGTGGTTTATAGTGCTTTAAAATATTTCTGTACAACTTGCCAACAAGTATAATTCTCTGCAAAGTTGATGTGTGCATTCTTCTGTGTAAAATGGTATTTTCTTGAGGAATTAATTGATATTCCTGTGCAGTGTAGGCATGTGAGGCTTCCATAATATGCATGTAATGTCACTTCAGTAACAGTGCCTAATAGGGGTTTTTCTTTCCCAAAAGCATGATGACTCTCGCTGCTAATTTGCATTGTATTGTGTGTTTTGGGTAATGTTTGAATGACTGTTTGTTCCTGATCCATGAGTCTGTACTAAACTGAGGAGGGATTTCTTTGTTACAGTATATGAAAGAGATTGGACTAATTCGCAAACAGATGAGATTTTAATGCTGATCAGTTGCTTATCCTTTCAACTTTTCATCTATTCTGTGCATTAGGCCAAGGATCATCAAGGAAGAGGGAATAAATGTCCTATTGGAGGGATAGAGTGTTATTGGTATGTTTGCAACAAGATGTTGTGTGAATCTAGTGAAAGCATAGATATGCCACAGATGGTATTTTACTTGTTTATGGTAACTCCACATATACCTGGGCTGATTTGTTTTTATCAACTGACAACTCAAAGAAGAAACACGAATAATAAGTTGTAACTAAATTATTTGAACTAAACTGATGTCAACGTCAACACTATCTTATTCTAGACAACTATATGGATAGTAATGAATCTTCTTGAAAAAGGAAGCCATGGAGAAATAGCTAGGAATTGGAGCTGGTCGCAGAATACTATGAGAAACTTGGCACTTTAAAACTTTAACTTTAAAAATATAAGATTACTTTAAATGAAACTTTTCATTAACAGTTGCCAGGACAATGGTGATTAAGGTGGTGCTAAAATTGTGGCGCTATCGTTTACCGTTTTGGCTGTAGTTCCATAACCAAATCTCAAAATATATACATATATACATATACACACACACAAGATCAAAGTTTTAGTAATATAATAATATATATATATATATATATATATAAAGATAGATAGATACATGATAAGGGAATAATGTTTTGTGCAAGATAAAGCCAGCAAGGTAATGCCAGCATTCTTCAGAGATGCTGCCTGTTCTGGCACTATTTGGTCAGTCAATCGATCCCCTCCTATACTCTGACTCATCGTTAACCTTAATTTGTCCAACAACGGTGGTGTCGTTGGCCGATTTGAAGATGGAGTTGGTAATGTGTCTGGCTACACAGTCATGGATAGAGAGTGAGTACAGAGGGCTGAGCACACAGCCTTGAGATGCTCCCATGCTAATGGTTATCAAGGAGGAAATGTTGCTGCCTATTCATACGGATTGTGTTTGATTGATGAAGAAGTCAAGGATCCAGTTGCTGAGGGATGTGCAGAGACCCAGTTCCATGAGCTTGGTGACCAGTTTGGAGGGGTTGATGGTTTGAACGTGGAGTCCTAGTCTATGAACAACAGCCTAATATATGTGTTTTCATTGTCTCAGTGTCCAGTTGAGAGCCAGCAAGATCGCATCCTCTGTTGACCTATTGTAGCGGTAGGCAAATTGTAGTAGGTCTAGGTTCTTGATGAGATTGGAGTTGATATGCACCATAACCAACCTCTCAAACCACTGTATCACCCCACGGATGTTAGTGCCACCTGTCAGTAGTCATTGAAGCATGTAACCTTCTTGGCACCAGTTTTATTGATGTCCTTTTAAAGCATTTGGGAACCTCTGACGTTAGTGATGGCAGATTGAAGATGTCTCCAAAAACTCCAACTAGTTGGTCTGCATGGATTTTAAGAACGCGACCAGGTGTGGTACTCACAGCTGGGGCTGAGCTCTTTAGTCGCTACCTATATACAGGAAGAAGGAACTCAGCCAAGTGATCGTATTTCCCAAAGTGAGGGCATGAAGTAACAGGCATTTCTGATGGGAGTGATTTCTTCAGGCTGGCTTTAAGTCCCTGGCATGGGAAAGGCATCGGAGTATGCTGGTTGGTGTTTGTTTACCATGGTGTACAGCTCCTCCAGTGCTTGAACATCTGCCTGGGGTGATTTTCATAAGCAATATATGGATGGCCCCACTAGAAAGGAAATGAGGCAGGGCAGCGACTGAAGTGTCAGTGGGCCAAAAACCTTTGGACCAGTGACCATAATTCTATAATATTTATAATAATTGTGGAAAATAATGAGACTGGTCCACAAATTAAAATTCTAGATTGAGGCGAGGCTAATTTTGCAGGAAATAGACAACGGTTGTTGGAAGAGGCTGTTTGCTGATACATCTAGCATGTGGGAAGCTTTTAAAAGTGAGTTAGGTAGAGTTCAGGGCCAGCATGTTCCTGTTAGAGTTCAGGGCAAGGCTGGTAGAATTAGAGAAGTGTGGTTGATGAGAGCTTTTGAGGCATTGGTCAGGAAAAAAGGAGGCATGTCAGATATAGGCAGCTGGGTTGAAGTGAATTGCCTGAAGTATGAGATTTAGGCAAATACTTGAGGGGAAATGAGATATTAAATAACTCTGGCAGATAAGGTAAAGGAGAATCTTAAGAGTTTCAATAAGTATATTTAGAGCAAAAAGGTAACTAGGGAAAGAATAGGTCTGCGTAACGATTAGTTTTTTTAATTGTCACATGTACTGAGGTATACTGAAGAGCTTTGATTTGCATGCTATCCATTCAGATCAGATAATACTATACCTAAATACAATCAAGTTGAACGCTAATATAATCCGTAGAGCCAAGGGGAAGATACAGAGTGCAGAATATAATTCTCAGCATTTTAGTGCATCAGTTCCATAGAAAAAGTCCAATGTTTGTAATTTCATTGGAAGCTGATGGAAGGAAGTATGGTACAGACGAGTGATAACAAAAAGGGAAAAAGCTGTTCCTGAGTCTGATGGTGCATGCTTTCAAACTTCTGTACCTTCTGCTGGATGGGAGCAGGGAGGAAGGATGACCAGGATAGAACACGTCTTTGATAATGTTAGCTGCTTTTCTGAAGCAGCCTGAAGTGTAGATGGAGTCAATGGTGGGAAGTCTGGTCTGTGTGATGGACTGGGATACATCTATAACATGTCCCTCAGTTCTCTAAAGATAGACACAAAATGCTGGAGTAACTCAGCAGGACAGGCAGACAGTTCTCTAAGGTAGGTAGGTAAGGATCAAATTGGTTGTCCATGTGTGGAGCCACAAGAAATGGGTGAGGTATTAAATGAATATTTCTCATCTATATTTACTGTAGAGAGTCTTGGAGGTGAGGAATTAAGGGAAATGGATAATGATGTCTTTGAATGTGTCCACATTAGAAAAGAAGAGGTATTGGCAGTCTTAAAGCATATTAAGGTGGATAAATCTCCTGGGCCTTATCAAATGTATTCTAGGACTTTGTGGGAAGCTGAGAAATTGTTGGAGATCTGGCAGAGAGATTTGCATTATCCACGTGAGGTTCTGAAGTACTGGAGCCTGGTCAATGTTGCGCCAAAATGTATGAAGCAAAAAATGCAATATGGTGAATTTAAATTTGATTGACACAGTACCCTAACTTTGAGATTTCTGATTATGAAAAAAAATCCTTTAGATCATCAGTTGATTAAAAATAATGAAAATGTAACTTGAGTTTCCTGCTTGATATTTTTCATTTAACCAATAGATTATTATATAGTCAGTTGCTTTTAAGATGAGCTTCAGTTGTATTTAAGATGAGCTTCAGTTATCTGGAATATTATAGAAATGAGCAAAATTGCATTTGAAGACTTTAGTAGAATATTAGCTATGGGAGCAGAAGGCACCCATTTGGACCCTCAAACTTGCTCTGCCATTTTATGAAATGGTGGCAGATCTTATCTTACCTTTTCTTGGAAACCCTTGACATTATATATTTTTTATATCAAAAAATACTTTATTCAAGTAATAAATATCATTTACAAAACATCTTTTTAAAACAAACCCATCCGACATTTCCGGAGGTTACACATTCAATACAGGCATTTACTTCCAAATTTACATACCTTTACATACATTTACCCAGTATCCCTTATTTGGAGGGGCGTCTCTCTCCACCACACCCTGCCCCCCCCATGTCCAGCAGCGGAAGGACCCTAGACTATGGTCCTCCCCCACAGGGCCTTGGTGTTGGCTGCACCGAGCTTCAGAGCGTCCCTCAGCACGTACTCCTGCAGTCTGCAGTGGGCCAGTCGGCAACATTCCTTGACGGACAGCTCGCTCTGCTGGGAGGTCAACAAGGATCGGGCAGACCAAAGAGCGTCTTTCACCGAGTTGATGACCTTCCAGCAGCACTCGATGTCAGTCTCGGAATGCGTCCCTGGGAACAGTCCGTAGAGCACAGAGTCCTCTGTGACGGAGCTGCTCGGAATGAATCGTGACAGGGACCCCTGCAGACCTCTCCAGACTCTCTTGGCAAATCCACACTCTTTGAAGAGGTGGGCCACCCTTGACATTATATACTTCAGATGTAATCCATGTCTTTTTACAGGGCACTACAATGGCTCATCTGTGAACTTTCAAATAGAATAGGGGCCTGTAAAGTAAATTCCTTGAGAGATGCAAAAACCCCAGCTTCTTCCCAACAACCAAAAGGCTCTTGTACTCTAACCGCAGCTATGATCGTCTCTGGATTGTTTTTGCACTATGGACTTTGTGTGGTGTTGCACTGTTATGGCTACCTAGCATGACTGTTATTAATTTGTTGTGTTATTGATTATTATCTATTTATTTATGTTATGGTGTTAATGGACTTGTTAAGCTGCAGCAAGTAAGAATTTCATTGTTTTGTTGCCGAGGCATAAGACAATTAAGACAGTCTGATGAAGGGTTTTGACCCGAAACGCCACCCTTTCCTTCTCTCCAGAGATGCTGCCTGTTCCGCTGAGTTATTCCAGCTTTTTGTGTCTATCTTCGGTTTAAACCAGCATCTGCAGTTCCTTCTTACACATAAGACAATTAAAATCCTCTTGACTCTTGAGTAATATGTAGGACCATTTTTGAAGGAGAAACTTGAGTCGCACAATTAGAAAAGTGTGATTGAATTTTTTTTAGCATTATCAAAACCTGTTACTTGCAATATACTTACAGATATGCTGAGACAGTTACTCATAGGAAATCGGAGATTACACGGTTTGCTCATATTGCCATATCACACAGAGTAGAGTGAATATAGCTCGTGTATTTCTTTGGTGACCAACTGCATTGGTTGCTGTGGAATTGTTTTATAGACAAATTAGTGCTGGTTAGTTTGTGTTTTCCCCAAGATCAAGATAAAGATTTTTTTTAACAAAGAATTTTGCATGCGAAAAATATTTAAATATGCAGACTATATAAAAAATAAGAGCAAGAGTAGATCACCTGGCCCTTTTAAGCCTGCTTCATCATTCATCTTGATTAAAAATATCCTTTTATTGTTTAAGAATTTCAATAGAAATGATTGGGAGAGTCACCAAACATAGAGGAATAGCCACAGTGAAATAATAAAGAATAATGAGCAGCACTATAATTTGAAAATACATTGGTGGTTCTTATGAAATGTTTAATGTAAAATTTTGTGACAATGTCAAATATACTGTTATCTTGGTGATGGTAATTGACTGCATTGCATTCTCTGCCTTAATTCTTGCCTAACCTCGCTACAAAGCAGAGTAGAAAACAAAGATGGAAATACTGACATTAACATAACAAGACCTGTCTAGTTCTCTTATCTCTCTGGTATTGTATCATAGAGTTATAAAGGAGTTGTCGACTAATCATAGTGATCAAAATGGTCTTCAGCTGATCCAGTTGTGATCAGTGCAGAGTTCTTTAAAGGTCATAGGACCAAGGTTACCTGTTCCAAGTACTCTGCACAACTAATGTTATGCCTCAAATACTTGTACATATTCAAAAATATTGTTGAAGAAGTCTGTCCGATTTGTATTTGGGTGAATCTGTACTTAATTTTTCCAGGGTAATCTTGGTGGGCTATGCCATATATTACTTGCATTATGCATCAGTTGCTTCCTAAGATTAGTTATGAATTTATTGCTATGTAGTTGTTGTCTACATTATCTAGTCCCATGTAAAATTCTGAAAATCCTCATGATCCTAGAACCTCTAAATATTTTCTCTTCCAAAAGGTGCATGTCCATATTGCTCTTAATTAAATTAAATTATTATCCTCAGTGTTTGGTATCTGTTCTCTGAAGCTTCAGCTTCATATTTCAGTGGAAGTTGAAATCTATTTGCAGTTTTCACTCTTATTTCAACTATGATTGCATGATTTTTAATTCCATGCAATAATCCATACTGCCTATGATGAGGAAAACTGAAATATGGCTTTCTGGCTCAATATTCAATGAATAGTTACAGATCATTGTAGAACTTCACTTGTCACACATTGCCAATTTAAACATGCAACAGCACTTTATCTCTTGTCATATGACCTACTTTGTGGACAAGTGTATAACTTGTTTAAATCTTGAGGTTCAACTTCAGATAACAATCTCTTAAGTGGGGTGACAGAGGAGACCTTTATCCATTGCTTTCTGGACACTGATATAAATTGGTATCAGTAACGACCCTCCAACTACTGCCTTAGCTGTTTCCTCATAAATTTGAGTACTGTTTGTCAGGCATGGCCCACTTTTACAAATCAAAGTTGATTCTCCCTGATGAACTATATTTCAGCATATAGATAGGCACAGCTGAGTTGGTGTGGATTTATTTCAGGATGATTGTCTAACTAGCCAACTTAATTTGAGCAGAAAACAAGGAACATCAGTATTGGGAGCACGTTTAATGTATGTGGATCTGGTAATGGCATTTGACTAAATACCACATACAGATTGATCAAGAATCTGTATCAATCTCTCTACAGATCAGAAATTAGGGAATCCTGGCTTCTGTGGGATATTCGGGTTCTGGTCAAGAAAAGGAAGGCCCCTGTCAGGTATAGACATCTGTGATCAAGCGTATCTCAAGGAATACACAAAATGCTGGAGCAACTCAACGGGACAGGCAGCATCTCTGGAGAGAAGGAATGGATGATGTTTCAGATTGAGACCCTTCTTCAGACAGATGTAAGGGGAGAGTGTGATACATAGATAAGGAAGTGTAAGGTATGAAAATAGGACAAAGGGAATTAAGATCAAGGAAAATGTAGAATAGATCGTTAGCTGGGAGAAGGTAACAACAAAGCAAACAGATAAAATGTAGTTGGAGACAGTAAGACTGGTCGGAGAACTGAGAAGGGGGAGGGATGAAGAAGAGGGAAAACAAATATTACTCCAGTCGTAATAGGGACAGTCCTCCTCGCCTTCCACCCCATTAGCCGTCGCATACAGCACAGAACATTTTCGCCACCTCCAACGGGATCCCACCACTAGTCACATCTTCCCATCTCCACCCCTTTCTGTTTTCCGCAGAGACCATTCCCTCCACAACTCCCTGGTCAACTCGTCCCTTCCCACCCAAACCACCCTGCAACCGCAGGAGATGCAACATCTGTCCCTATACCTCCCCCCTCGACTCCGTCCAAGGACCCCAACAGTCCTTTCAGGTGAGGCAGCGGTTCACTTGCACCTCCTCCAGCCTCATCTACTGTATCCGCTGTTCCAGGTGTGGGCTCCGAAATCGGCAAGACCAAGCACAGGCTCAGCAATTGTTTCGCTGAACACCTCCGCTCAGTCTGCCTAAACCTACCTGATCGCCAGGTTGCTAAACACTTTAACTCCCCCTCCCATTCCCGTACTGACCTTTCTGTCGTGGGCCTCCTCCATTGTCAGAGTGAGGCCCAGCACAAATTGGAGGAACAGCACCTCGTATTTCGCTTGGGCAGCTTATACCCCAGCAGTATGAACATTGACTTCTCTATCTTCAAGTAACCCTTGCTTTCCCTCTCTCTCCATCCCTCCCCTTCCCAGTTCTCCGACCAGTCTTACTGTCTCCAACTACATTTTAACTCTGCTTTATTGTTACCTTCTCCAAGCTAACAATGATCTATTCTACATTTTCTTTGATCTCCATTTCCTTTTTTCACACCTTACACTTCCTTATCTATGTATCTCCCACTCCCCTGACATCTGTCTGAAGAAGGGTCTCTACCTGGAACGTCACCCATTCCTTCTCTCCAGAGATGCCTGTCCCGTTGAGTTACTCCAGCATTTTGTGTCTATCTTCGGTTTAAACCAGCATCTGCAGTCCCTTCCTACATATCTCAAGGTATAATGGATATACACTGATGAGCCAAAACATTATGTCATCATGGGCACTCTGACCGGTCTGCGGCTACGCAACCCCATAGGCAGCAGGGTGCGATGCACTGTGTATTGTGACACATTCCTCCCGTGACCACCGTTAAAATTTTCTGTGACTTGTGCCACAGTAAGCCTGTCAGTTCAGTCCAGACGGGATAGCCTTTGTTGCCCTTGTGCATCAATGAGCCTTGGGTGCCCAACACCCTGTCGCTGGTTTGTGGTTTGTCCCTCCTCGGACCACTGTCGGTAGATACTCACCACTGCTGACCGGGAGCACCTCACAAGCCTTGCCGTTTCAGAGATGCTCTGACCCAGTCGGCTGGCCATAACAATTTGGCCCTTGTCAAAGTCGCTCAGGTCTTTACTCCTGCCCATTTCTCCCTCAAAACATCAACTTCAGCAATGACTGTTCATTTGCTGCCTAATATATCCCACCCCTTGACAGGTGCCGTTTTAACAAGATAATCAATGTTATTCAGTGGTCATAATGTTTTGGCTCATTGGTGTAGGAGTATACTTAAGAAGGAATTCAGGAGGACAAACTGGGGACTAGAGTCATCCCTAACCCAGGGACCACTAGTGCATTAACAATTTGGATGAGAATGTCAGTGGCATGAGTAGTAATTTTGTGAATGACACTAAAAATGATGGCATGGTGGCTAGTGAGGATTGTTTCAGGTTACAACAGGATCTGATCAACTGGGGAAGTGGGCCAAATGGCAGATGTAATTTAACTTAAGAAAGGTACAAAGTCATGCATTTTTGGCTCCTGGGGAGTGAAGTTGATCAGAGAGATCTGGTTGCAGGAGTAGTAGATGTGCAAGGTGATTGAGTAGGCAAATAATGTACAACCAGGGAGATCATGCTGTAAATGTTTCAAGTACAATTATTCAGTGATTACATCATAGCATGAAAATGATGGTGACATCGGGGGCGCAGAAGACTCTTGTGATGGCTGGAGAGTTTTAGCTCCAGGAGAAACTAACCATTAGGAGAAACCTTTTCTCCTATTCTTGCAGCTATATTGTCAATATGACTGATCAAGTTAATTTTCTACTCAGTTGTAGTTGCTGTCAGGGGATTTGATGAAGGTAGTTTGTGAATAGGAATGCTTTGTTATCTGAGGTGTTGTATCTAATATACATTTAGAAACCTTGTTACCATTGAGGCCTTGCTGTTCTCCACTGGACATCTCCTAAGTGAATGATGGGGTCAATTAATTTGGTCCTCCAGATCTGAATATTGAATGAGTGACCTGTGAGTTGAATCCAGTTACATTTTCCTCTTTATTCTAGTCTTTGATTAATTTCCTATTAATGTCCAAGCCTTTTGAAGTATTTTGTCTGAAGCTTTTTTTATTGGAATTTTTTTATGCAACTCTATTTATGATTCTCCAGTCTATTGACATCTGGTACCCATTAACAGTTATGATGTCAGTACTATTTTAAATTTCTAATTCATACTTGGTAATCTGGATCTGTTATATTATTGAGAATCCTTGTCATTTATTGCAGTTAGTTGCGGTTAATTTTTCTATATTCAATATAAGGTAGAAAAATAATTTTAAATTAATTTGCTCACATGTAAAATTGGTTTTAGTGCAGTAAAGTGGAGTAAGCACTTTTTCTTTCCAAATTTATCCATGTGGCAAAAATTACTGGCAAATATTGACATATTTCTGACTTGCAAATACTGGCAGATCTTGATTTTGATTTTTTTTCTCTTATAATTGGAGGCAACCTTTTTTTCTACACACACAAATCTAATGTACTGTTAATTAATGTACGTCCAAAGACGTACAGGTATGTAGGTTAATTGGCTGGGTAAATGTAAAAATTGTCCCTAGTGGGTGTAGGATAGTGTTAATGTACGGGGATCACTGGGCGGCACGGACTTGGTGGGCCGAAAAGGCCTGTTTCCGGCTGTATATATATGATATGATGATATGATATATAATATTGAATATGAAAAGAAAATTTCTCAAGACATCTTCATAGCATTCAGAATCTCAGCTCTGAACCTTGGATCTTTATGCCCTCGGATGTGATCTTGTTTGTAAGATTGCTCAGGTGAGCATTGACAATTGGCAGACTTTTAATATTTTCAGTTATTTTGTTGCCACGTAATCCTGTGCACATTTTGCACAATGATGCAAGATTCATGCCTTCGGCCATATTAGCTGTTAATGAAAGCAGATAAATACTTTTCTCTTTGTGGCCGTAAACATCCTTTCACATACAAACTCATAAATAGGATAAGGAACTGACTTCAGGTCGATTAGGTCAGTGGTGGATAGGTAATTGGAAGTTAACTTACTGGTAGAACTTGAGAGATATATACTTATCTAATAAAACAAAAGAAAATGCTGGAAATATACAGCAGGTCGCGCTCATCAATTCTGAACAGTTAGCAACCTAAAGCATTAATCCTGTCGCCTCCCCCCCCCCCCCCCCTCCTACCCCACAGATGCTGCCTGACCTGTTTGGGTATCTCCAGTATTTTGTCTTTATTTCAGATTTCCGGCACTTTTTTAGATTTAAAACAAAATATGCATTGCAAAACGTTTGGGTTCTTTTGGTCTTCGTATTTAAAATATGAAATTTTCAGAAAAAATTAGGTAAGTCTCTGATTTAACTCTTGTAATTGCTCTTTGATATGAAGAGTAATTTAGATGGAGTTATAAGACATTTTATCATGGGGGTCGGAGGAAATTGGTACAGTGGTTTTTTTCTCCCCCTTTCTTTAGATATCCCTTGACTAGTACCATTTCTCATGAAGAGGCTTTTGCATTCCGCAGACAGAGCAATTGCAAAAAGCAGCTACATTTCACTATTGTATGATCGAGGTATTCAATATTGTGACTAGATTAGGAAATTAATATAATTGGTGTTACCATACACACGAGAGGAGTACCTTTTGGTAAAGGAAGGGAATTTTGGTAGATTGGTCTTGGGCTTCGGATTACTGTTGCTTCCCTTCTGGTTGTTTGTATTTATTTTAACATGTGTTTGGTATTTTGGAGATCTATTTTAGAATTCTTGACAGTGAGTAAAATGGACACAAAGCAAAAATCATGTGTAAATGTTCTGTCCTGAAATTATGGCATGTTTTTAGTTGGAGAAAATTGCCTTTGCAATAAAATTTGGAAAGACGTTTGTATGAATATTATTTGCTAATTAACCTGTGAATTATTGGAACATTACATTCTGCCTAGCATAAGAGAGAGATGCTTTGGACAATGACTTATGTAAACATATTTTCAGAGCACTATTAATAAATTTCTCTTTGAGCTGCTTCAGAAGTAAGGCATGTGGGATTTTCTTTGCATGAATAGAGCTCACTTTTACGCAAAATAAGTATTTTAGTCTGCAAAATTGCCTCTTTGAAAAGATCTCTGACAATGACCTCTAAACAGTTTGGTCCATTGTGGGATTACAGTCTATATTTGAACAATGGAGGATCAGATTACATTTCAAATATCACCATACAACAGAACTTGTGTTCCTTTGGTGCCACATAAAGCTCCTTTCATTTATGATCTTGTATAATAGGTCTTGTCTTGCAGTATTCAATGTTTTAAATTGATGCAGTTAAAGTAACACTGTAAATCTTGGAAAAGTGTTTTACTTGTTAACGGGATTTAAAGTCAATAGTAGTATTTCAACATGAATGTACATTTAAAGATCATACTTAAAGCTTGTTTTAATTGAATATAATCAGAAGATCCTAAGAAATTAGAAGGACCAATGTTCCTCAATCAAGAAACATAGAATGAAAAATTTGACTTTGAATTTTGAAGTCATTGAAATGTAAATATAAATTTAGTAATTAGAATTTTGTACTCTGATATTTAGTAGTATTGTAAAGACAAAATATTACTGTACTTTTGCTATCTGTGATCTTAAAGAAAATCATCTTTAAACAATGAAATATCAGATAGCCAGCTGATTACTTGGCAGTTTGATGAATCGTTGAGTTCCAGTCATGACACAATGTATAATATATTCATTAAGTAGGTTGTATTAAAAAATAATTGAACTGTATTGAACAATTGAACATGCCTAGTATTTATTGCTTGCTGCTTCAGGTTACAAGTTGGAATTCGAAATAGCTAGTGATTTTTGTTTACAGAAATGTAAATTGACTAACCAAAAACTATTCTGTTCTTTATGTTGCAAATTTCTTCAGCTCAAGTAGAACTAACTTTTGTAAGGTTGATATTTACATTGTTGTAGTTTTGATTTAAAAATTGTAATTCTTTTTCCCCTTAAAATTCAAGATTCCACTTAAATTAGCCTTTCTCACCCTATGGATCTCCAGGTAAACTATTGTCCCATTAATCTTCATTCATTCTATATTTATGTAACTATACTAAAACATTGTACTTGATCCAAATAACCACCTCGATTTCAAAAATCCTACATTTTAATTTCTGCATGTTATTTATGACAACCAGAATTCATTAAAATTATATTAGGCACAAGGTGGCATACAGATAGTTCTGCTATAATGCATGTTTCCAGAACACAAATTGGATATAGCACAATCGATGAATTGGGGAACATTATTTGTATTATGCAGACCTAATTGGTTTTGCGGTTTCAATTAAGAGCCACTTAAAAGTTGCTTTGGAAACAGGCAAGCAGAAAATAGCTGTCTTGGAAAAAAATGCTTCCATGTAGA
Organism: Rhinoraja longicauda; assembly: GCF_053455715.1. Lineage (NCBI taxonomy): Eukaryota > Metazoa > Chordata > Chondrichthyes > Rajiformes > Arhynchobatidae > Rhinoraja > Rhinoraja longicauda. Next base: position 13,488,550 of record NC_135975.1, read on the forward strand.
CTCCCTGCAGTAATCGGACACTATTGTTTCTTCAGAACTCAACTGCTACTTTTATCATGCGAGACCACTGAAACTGGCAAGCGATCGGTTCTTTTGGCACTTGTGCAATGATATGCTATTAACCAATGTAACATATAGCCTTTAGTATTTACAGCTAACAGTAACAAAAATAAACTTATAGTTATTAAGAAAACCATTTTTGAAAATTCTATGGGGAAATACAAGTTCCCAATGTGAGTCAGAATCTTTCTAGTCTCTAACCCCTTTTCCCCCATTGATACAATTGCTTTTATAAAGCGATTTTCTAGAACGCAAAGTTTCTTAACTCTTGTGTTACAGCAGAACAGCCTGTACACGCCTTCAATTTCTGTAAATCAGGGCTATGTGTCACACATGTTAGAAAAAAATTATACAGTATTAATTTTACTAAATCTCTGACAGAAATTTTGCACGATAAGCATAGCTTACATTTGGAAAATTTGTTCAGGCATTATTTGTGAAACTAAATATATTGATTTCATTCTTCATTTTAATCCAGATATTTTTCATTTAAAAAAAAGCTAGTGTTCAATTATTTTCACCTGTCAACTAACAAGTTAATACTAACTTGCAAAAACTGCATCAAATATGAAAATATCAACGAGCTACAATTTCATAGCAGATATTGAAATGGAAATTATTCTCTTTCAACTGATTCAAAATGGTTAGGGGCAAAAAAGTTAAACTAGGCTGCTCGGATCACTCTTAACATTGAAAGACTACAGATTGTAATAGATGTGGTTTATTAATGTAGGTAATTTTTTGAGCAATCAGAAGAATTAATTACACATTCAGTCATTGTGCCTATATATCTGGTTATTCCTGTTTATTCCTGTGTGGTGCAATAGTATGTTTGTTTATATATGCACAAAATCTCTTGAACATCTGTCAAGTGAGAAATGTGACTATTTTTGCTTTCAAGCCTCTAGAGGATGTAAAAGAAACAGCTACGTTGGCACTTGTTCAATTTGAGGGTTTCGTTTGCTCTGTTCATCATCTTCCATGCAAATATAAACATCTTTATCAATTGTGTAACAAATGTATGGCATTATCATAGAAATGGGAATTGCACAAGATAGCATTGTTCACATCACTTTGAGTTTGAAATATCCAGATCAGTTTCATTGCCAGCTACTTTAGGGACTTTTGTAGAGAATGTAAGGTTGAATACTTCCTGTTGAGATGTTTAATTACAGAGTATTCGGTTGCCATCTAATTCATGCATCTTTGTTACATGTGCATTTTGCACTTCGCACTTCAGTCCTGGATTTGGCATGTGCATTGGAGGAGACCTTTTTATTGAACTGAAAAAAGGACAAATGTTTGAATATCTAATTTATCTTGCTTTGTAATGTTGGTTCTTCGTGCCTTGCTTGATTAGCAGAATGTTCATTTCGTCTCTTCTCATTATAAATTATATTGTAAAGATATTCCAGGTTGAAGTTGGCATTCAGTGCTCCTGGATCCCTGTACAGTTAACGAATCAAGAATTGAAACAAAGTGTCACAGTGGTTTGATTATTGCAGCTGGAAAATTTGGCAGTTCAGAGTAAAGGTATATAAACAATTATTCTGACCCTGATAAAGAAATAACTGGTGCAACACATGGCGTTGAAATAGTGATAAATAAGTGATGAAGGGATGGATAATAATCTGGTTGAAAAATAATTGATTTACTAGTTAAGTTGTATTAATACATTTTGAGGAGAAGTTAGATCACCACGTTGGGTGGTTAACAGCTGGATTTCTCTGGGGGTGGGGGAGGGGTGAAATAATATGAATGACTTGCTCACTATTGAGTTTATGGCTCAGAAATGGGGGAGTTATCATCCGAGTTGCTGTTTGGCTTCATCCAGTAAGATCCTTTAGAGCTGATGTCTGCAGTTCATTTGTAAGATTTAATTGTTAGTGAAAATGCATAGAACGAAGCACTACAAAATCGGAGAGCTGTATTAAAAGAATTGAAGATACTGATCTAAGAGTGAAAATAGCATGGGAAAGTGATATGGTACAGTAGGTGGTGGAATGGTTTACAGGAAGGAGGCATGAATGCAAAGCAATGTCGAGAAAGAATCTCTAGACTAACAAAGCCAGGGGCAAAAGGAAGTGATCAGTGTGTGTGTGTGTGCGCGCGCAGATATATTTTCACTGACTGAGATACAATATTGGATTAGTAATTAAATAGAAAATACTGGAAATGAGTCGCATCAGTGTAACCTAAATCATAGTCAACATTTCAGATTGTCGGTCATAAAGTTGCTATTTTTGACTGTCTCAGACATTCAGAAGCATTAATCATCAAATTAAAATAATTCAATGATTATATTGAAATACATATTGCAAACTTAAGTTATGTGGATTTCTTTTTACATTGACTAAATTCAGTTACAATATTTTTTTGATATTTAGCTCTTTAAAGAAATGATTATTGTTCTGTAATTTTAAACTCAAAATTTTAAATCTTGTGATTTTTTTTCCCATATATAACAGAAGTTGACTTTTGCATTTTGCAATCTAATATGGCCATGCTCTATTTTTGTCAACTGCCAGTATTTTCAGCACTTGTAATTGCTGTTCTTTAAGTATTTGTGAAACACTGGTCTAATAATTTCTGACAGTCAGAGCAATAGTAAAACGGAACAATGGAATGCAAATCTCTAACATTGTTTTCAAATTTATGAACAGCAGAGAACAATAGAGATCCCCAATATATTAAAATCCCCTCCGGAGTTAGTCTTTAACCACAGTTTTTAATTAATTTTGCAAATTGAGCACGTACAGGTCCACCACTGGTTTTCTGGCAGCTGATGGTCTAGCCCCTCCAAAATCACAAGAGTGCACTTCGAATCCCATCCGGAAGCCCCCCCCCAAAAAAAGAATGCGGCGCCAAGGCCGGGTAAGGCGGACAATTCCGACCTCATTGGGACTTTCACGACGCTCGGTGGGTTGAACCTTTCTCCTGTGGCCGGGGATCTGAAATTCCAGCCTGGCTAGAGCCAGCAGATCCATTTCCATCGCCAAATGTCATGGCCTATCAGCGGGTCAAATTTGCTGACTGCGGCCGAGACTCTGGAAGTGACATAAATCTAAACTGAATACAAATGTCATAGTTAAGCAGTTGAATACTTATGATTGTTCAAAAATACAAGTCTTGGATACAGAGGAACACAGTCACAACACACAAGGTACACAAAAACTTGAAATTAAAAGTGCAAAAAAAAGAAAAGGACAAGGACCAAAACATTTGGTATACACACTCAAATTGTACACACATATGCTCTGCCCAAGAATTACATGTCACATTGCCTGACTCCTTCCTCAGAAGCTTGAAACCTCAGTTGTTGTTCCTACTTTTTGAGATTGAAGAATAATAAAGCACTTTGCACAGTGCTGGAGGTACTCAGCTGGTCAGGCAGTATCTGTGGAGGAATGGATGGATGATGTTATGTGACAGGACACTTCAGACTGAACAGTCCGAATCCCAACCTAAAACATCATCTGTCCATTCCCTCCAGAAGGGCTGCCTGACCCACTGAGTCCCTCCAGATTGTGTTTTCTGCTCAAGATTCAAGCAGCTGCATTTTCTTGTGTTTCCACAAAGTAGTTTCCCTTTGTGAACAGGTTTCTTTCTGATTTATAGTTGTGCTATTTAGACATCCTTTTGTAGATTGAAATATCTGGCTGTCCAAAATTTAGAATTTGCCTATCAGAAACCAACCACCTCATCTTTATCCACCTCTCACTTGCCAGGCTTTGTCCTGCCCCTCCTCTTTTCCATTTTTCCTCATCCTAACCACCAAAATCGGTCTAAAGAATGTCCTGACCTGAAACGTCATCTATCCATGTTCTTCAAAGACATGTTCTTTAAAAATGCTGTCTGACCAGCTGAGTTACTTCAACACTTTGTATCCTATTTTGTAAACCAGTATCTGCAGTTCCTTGTATTGCCTCATTTACTATTCCTCTGTCAACCTGCTGCAATAGAAATGTGCTGATTTTTGAAAGATCTAACCATATAGTCTCAACACTTGCATCCTGGATATGAAGCTCTAATTTTTAATTATTTCAAGTACATTTCTGGAATTACTGTTGAATGTGTTTGTGCTACCGTATAAGGCAATGCATCCCAGGTAACAATGGTGTGCTGCTTTAAAAACACATCGCTGATTGGGAAGATCCTCGGTACTGGGAATGTTGGCCTGAGGAAGAATGCTGACACTTCTGTGTATTCTGCCAGTGATTTTGGAGGACTTTGTGGAGGCAGCATTGGTGATATCTGTGCCTTGAGACGTCTCCTGTAGGTAGACCAGTTCTCAGAAGCTTGTGGGAAGGTAACAATCTCTGCAACTCCGTAAACCGTGAGTTTTATGCCACTGCTGAGATCTTGATCTTTAAATACCCTTTTTGGGACATAGCATAGCATGTGTTCCAAGTACCCTTTTCTTCAATGGCCTAAGTTGTCGTGGACAATTGAATATGATGGTCAATTTTATCCATGGACTCGTTGGCGGCCGGGAGTGTCCCCCGGGGCCAGGGGTGGGTGAGAGGGGGAGTGGAAAGAGAAGAGGGAGCCACTCACCTCAGCCCTGGGCGGCCATCACGTCGGCCAGGGCGAGCCGTGGACCCGTTGGGTGGAAACCTCTCCTACATCGGTGGCGACGGCCATCTTGTTTGACCCTCTGCCGACGCGCTGCACTGTGGGAGGAAGGTCAGGCGTGGGGTACGCTGGGACAGGCGGCGTTCCTCCCGGGGGTGGAGGGGGGAGCGCATTTATTAAAGTTTCAGCTCGACGGCTCAGCAGTAGCGGCAGCTCGACGGCTCAGCTGCCCCTCCCTCCTCATTGGCCGCCACTCCCGTCACTCTGGTAGATCCCGCCCCCGGTGGCCATCATGGGCCCCCCTTCATTGACCGCCATTCCCATCACTCGGGCGGGTCCCACTGTGACGTTGAACACGGCTGATGGCCAGGGTAAATGGAAAAGTGAATTTTTAAACTTCAAAATGTTAATAACTTTTTTTAAATAACACCAATTTGAATGAAACATTCTCCAGCCCAACCCTGGACAATGGTGAGAAAGGTGGGCCTAAAATTGTTGCGCTATCATGTACAGTTTTGGCTGTATTTCTGGATCAATGGACACAAACACACAGCCAAACAAACAAGATGAGAGTTTTAGTAATATATAGATAGATTGGTATGAATGTTAATGTTGGTTTCTTAAAACAAACATCAACACAAACAGTTAAAGGTAAACCAAGCAAAGCTTTAATTATCGTCAGACGGGAGTGGGGGATCAGTGCAAAGGGTGCAGAACCACACTCAGCACTCCCCGTGCTTCCACTCAAAGATACAGCCTTTTCGCAGCATTTTTATACAGAATTTGCAGCAAGAATGTTTAACACAACATTTCCTTCAAATCAATCACAAATTGTATCGAACATAATATACTTGCCACCCTACAGTCATAAAATATTCCACACAATAAGTCATTAGTCGAAGGTAAGGATCCTTATCAAACCACAGAAGGGTCGAGGGTGGAATGGAGCCACTTATTAGCAAATGCAGACATCAATGATGACTTTCACTATTACATTCAGTGTAACAGTATAGCCTTTGTGCATCTGAAGAAATTGATGATTGAAGATTAACTCCTCCAAACTTGCTGGATAACTCATGATAGAATGTGCAGCAGTGACTTCTCCAAATATGCTTCCGAAAGAACATAAAGTGCAGCTCAGTAACAGCCCCTTAGGCCCATAATGTCTGCGCCAAACATGATGCCGATAAACTAATCTCCACTGCCATGATCCTTTCCCTGCATATCCATGTGTTGACTTAAAAGCCTCTTAAACACCACTATCGCATCCCCCTTCACCATCACCCCTGACAGAGAGTTCCATGCACCCACCACCCTCTGTGGGGGGGAAAGAGGGGTGGGGGGGAATTGCCCAACACATCTCCTTTAAAGTTTGCCTCTCACCTTATCACTATAGGTTTATTATTGTCACATGTACTGCCATACATTGGATATCCAGGTAACTCATCCATACAAGATTACCATCAAACCAAGCATGAGTAAAACAGGTAGTGCAAAAAGAAGATAAACAGTACAGATTATAGTGTTAAAGTTGCAGATAATGTGCAGATAAAGAAGTGCAGTGCCCCCAAAGAAGAAGATTGGGAGACTGGGAATACAGCCTTGTTTTATGAGAGGTTTAGTTTATTATTGGTAGTTGTACCAAGGTAAAATGAAAATGTGTTTTGTAGCATGCCATATAACTTTTGGCAGCTGTGAGTGGTCTTTGATTATGTTGGCTGCTTGCCTGGGACTGTGTGAAGTGTGGACAGAGTTGATGGGAGGGTAGCTGGTTTCTGTGATGTACGGGGTTGCTTCCACAACAGTGTAATTTCTTCCTGTTTAGGCAGAGTGATTGCCAAACCAGGTTATGATGTGCCTCTGTAAGAATTGGCAAAAATCTTTGTAAACGTGCCAAATTTCCTTCGTCTTCTGAGGAAGTAGAAACATTAATGATCTTTCTTGGCCATAGAGTTAATGTTGTTGGACCAGGGCAAATTGTTGGTGATATTTACGCCCAGGAACTTGAAGCTTTTGACCATCACCACTTCAAACTCCTTCACTTTGTTGACATTGAAAAATAGATTGTTGTCTCTACACAATATTGCTAAACTCCTTATCTCCTTCCTCAACTCGGCTTCAACTTGGATTATAGTAAAACTCTAATCTAATGGTCTTTTGTTCAGAAATCATGATGGTTCAGCATTTTGATCACCTAGGTTCTGTTCGCACACAGGCCCTCCTCTAAATCCACTGGCAAGATAAATGATATAATGTTAACATTCTCTCTCAAGCCAATGTTCCCGGCACTGAGACCCGAATTGAACTAAGTTGGCTCTATTGGGCAGACCACGTCATTCTGCTGCCTTTCTGTTACATAGCCAGGAATAGAATTTAAAAAGTTCTCAATCTCTGAGAATCCCTGGAAGCCCTCTCTTCCACTGATGCTCTTAGGTTAGCTACATTCCCATTATACTGAGGTTGCCATTTTTTCTAACACCGCTATTGCCTTTTGCTTATCCATTCACTCTATTAACTCTGAAAACCTCCACCTGCACAGATAATAATTTGTCCCTTGTTAGGTTTGTTAGATAGCTTCTTGAAGTGCCATTCTAGCGATTAATACCACTTGTTTAAGGACTACATTTTCAACAATTCTTTCACCATGCATCTTTTGTGGCTATTGCTATGGCATCTTGTTTTCTAACGACTTTGGAAGCAGACTTGCTGCTTAAGACGCACAGTTTCTTCTAGTTGTGCATTTTCTTCCAGTTTTTAATATTTATCTCTTTGAGCTCAGTAAATACCTGCATGTGCTTTGAATTTGCAAGCCTTATCTGCTTTAATCATAATTTGATCAATTTGTTTCCAAATAAAGTTATAGCCATTTCTAAGGTGATGGATTCCTTCAAGGGTATTCTGCCCTAATTATTTATATCCTGCAATTTTGAACATCAAAACTATCAATGGCAGAATCCTACCTCCCACTCTATCAGGGTCATCTCTTTCAGAATGTGGATGTTAAAGAAGCATCAGCTGTCAAAATTTAATTTTATTATGTGAAGCCGGTCACTTAGTCTTATTCCATTTAATGTGCCAAGTACACTATTCTTTAATCCTTAACTATTTGACTAAGCTTCCTGTCGACCTTTGTGAATTTTCATGTACTTCCAAACAAAAGATTTGATACGCCAGGACAGTGGTGCCAAAAAGATCAGCACGACACATGTCAGTGAAGAAAAGACAGTTCCAAAGTAAATGCAGGCTGGAATGCAAAAAATAGATAAATGAGGTTGTTTTAACCACATTTTACAATGCATTTTGCAATTTGTCCATGTACATTAGTCCTAAATCTGAGAAAAAGCTCTGGAAGTCTTATTTTGAATGCATGGAGATTTGTGTCCTTGAGTGCAATAAACCTAAACTGGATGCAAATGTCATAGTTAAACAGTTGAATGCATATGCTTGCTCAAAAATACAAGTCTTGGATAAAGAGTAAAATCCATGCCTCAAATTGTGCACACACATGCTCAGCCCAAGAATTTTCACCAGCTCCAACAGGATCCCACTACTGGCCACAAATTCCCATCTCCACCCCTTTCTGCTTTCCGCAGAGACCGTTCCCTCCGAAACTCCCTGGTCCACTCGTCCCTTCCTACCCAAACCACCCCCTCCCCAGGCACTTTCCCCAGCAACCGCAGGAGATGCAACACCTGTCCCTTTACCTCCCCCCTTGACTCCATCCAAGACCCATACAGTCTTTCAAGGTGAGACAGAAGTTCACCTGCACCTCCTCCAACCTCATCTATTGTATCCGCTGTTCCAGATGTCAACTTCTCTACATCGGCGAGACCGAACGCAGGCTCAGCGATCATTTTGTTCAACACCTTCGCTCTGTCCGTCTTAACCAACCTGATCTCCCGGTGGCTGAGCACTTCAACTCCCACTCCCAGTCTGCCCTTTCTGTCATGGGCCTCCTCCAGTGCCATAGTGAGGCCCACCGGAAATTGGAGGAACAGCACCTCATATTTTGCTTGGGCAGCTTACAGCCCAGCAGTATGAACATTGACTTCTCTAACTTTAGATAGTTTGTCTGTCCCTATCTTCCCCTCCCCCTTCCCAGTTCTTCCACTGTCTTCCTGTCTCCACCTATATCCTTTCTTTGTCCCACCCCCCTGACATCAGTCTGAAGAAGGGTCTCGACCTATAACGTCACCCATTCCTTCTCTCCAGAGATGCTGCCTGACCTGCTGAGTTACTCCAGCATTTTGTGATACCTCATTTCGCTTCGGTAGTTTACACCACAGCGGTATGAACATTGACTTCTCTAACTTCATATAGTCCCTGCTTTCCCTCTCTATCCCCTTCCCAGTTCTCCCACTAGTCTTCCTGTCTCTGACTACATTCTATCTTTATCCTGCCTCCTCCCCTGACATCAGTCTGAAGAAGGGTCTCGACCCGAAACGTCACCCATTCCTTCTCTCCTGAGATGCTGCCTGACCCACTGAGTTACTCCAGCATTTTGTGTCTACCCAAGAATTACATGTCACATTGTCTGATTTATTCCTCAGGAGCTTGAAACTTGAGTTGTTATTCCCACTTTTCAATATTTAATAAAATACTTCAGTTGTTGGTGCACAAAGCAATTTGCACAGTGCTGGAGGTACTCAGCTGGCCAGGCAGCATCTGTGGAGGGAATGGGTTGATGATATTTTGTGACAAGACACTTCAGACTGAACAGCCTGAAGAAGATCCAAACCCAAATCGTCATCTGTCAATTCCCTCCACAGGTGCTGCCTGACCCACTGAGTTCCTCGGCACTCATTTTTGGTCAAGATTCCAACAACTAGTTTCCTGTGTTTCCACAAACTATTTTTCCTTATTTGACTTTCTCCAATGATTTTGTTTTCAGTGTATTCACAAGTTTGGAAAATATTTCTGCAGAGTTCTACAATGAGAGAGAGCCCACAAATTAATGTTAATTTGTCCAAAGGATGAAAAATCGTCACTAAATGTGGAAGGTTGAGATTTAGTACGCAATTTTGGTCTTAATTGTTGATTCCCATAATTTGAATTTGCTTGGCAGTGCTAAACAGGTTCCTTTTGGATTTACAGTTTAGTGCTAATTGGACCTGCCTTTTGTAGATTGAAATGTCTGGACTTGCCCATTTACACAAAATGTAGAATGTTCAGGTTGACAAACATTAACGCATTGAAGAATTGTTCTGAGGAAGAAGATAGAAAAGTTCTTGATGGGGCTTACAATTTTTCTGAAGAAGATCCATGCAGAGAGCAAGAACCTTGACTTTCCCTATAGAAACAAGGAACTGCAGTTTGCAAAAAAAAGACACCGTGCTAGAGCAATTCATCAGGCCAGGCAGCATCTCTGGAGAACATGAGCATCGTTTTGGGTTGGGACCTTTCAGACTGATTGCGGTGGAGGGAGAGGAAGAGAGGAGGGGCAGGACAAAGCCTGGCAAGTATTGGGCGGATAAAGGTGAGGAGGCTTGCGCTCGGTCTCTTGTTTAGACAGTGGTGCCAAAAAGATCAACACAAACCATATCAGTGCAGAAAAGATGGATCCAAAGGAATGTGAAGATTAAAAATGGTCTGATAAATAACTATTATCCTCTATATCTCTTATACTTATGTTTTAATTTGTTTTAAATTGATTTTCTTTTGATCAATATGATGTTTATTTACAGCGTGTATTGCATAAAATTGTATTATCTAATCATGTTCCAATACACTAATAATATCTATCTTTGAGTAATTGAGGAATCAAAATAAAATGTGGTTGAGGCATATCTGGTACACATTATAGGATGAACACCGATTTTCCAGCACCGTCTGTTCCAGAGCCTTTCTGGATAATCCGTTTTTCTGGACCAACAGCTCACGTGATAATGAAACAACAATACACCCTTGGCCCACTTAACGGCACCACGCCCATGTCTCTAAAGCACCATGGAGTGCAAGAAACTTAAATAAAACAAATATATAATGTGAATGGAATGACCTGCCAACCCATCCCCGGTACCCACCATCTCCATGGCCGTTTAGAGCCCCGGCTTCCAACTCCATTCCTAACTCGCAAAGTGCACCAACAAGCCTTTCTTCCCCCACCATATATTCTGGTGACAAGGCGGTTGTGGCTCACGTTGTAGCCCCTGGGGACAGCGCTTTCTTCAGGTCGCTGCCCTCACCATTGTCTGTGACAATGAATAACACAGATTCACCATCCTCTGGCTAATGAAATTTCTCGTCTCCATTCTAGGCTATGGCTGTGCCCTCAAGGTCTTAGACTCTCCCACTGCTGGAAAAACCTCCCCATCCACTTTATATAGGCCTTTAATTATTCAGTAGGTTTCAAAGGGATCTCCCCCCCCCCCCCCCCCTCAACTCGCCTTCTAAACTCTAGCGAGTACAGGTCCAGAGCTATCAAACGCTCATACACTAACTAACCCAATCATCCCCAGGATCATTCTAGACACAAGACCAAGACCAAGCTCAGCTAAAAATGCTTTCAGAAAAAGAAAATTTGTTTCTGTCCAGCTGATTTAAGAGGGATTAAGGTAATTTTACAACATATTTATATTTATTGCCAACTAATATACATTTTCCTGCTTAAAATAAAATTTAGGGTTGAACTGGAAGCACTCCCATATTAAAAATGTTGAGTGGATTGTAACATTCTATCTCAAAACATATTTGAAAACTTCTAATTTAGGATATGTCAGTGGATATCCATTTTAAACGTTATCTTTGATTTGCCATGTCTGTTTTGTCTGGGATTAGCAGATGGTTACAAATGTTTCTTGTCATACTGGTTTTGGTGCTATAATTCAACAAAGAACACAGACACAAGATGGCAGCAGAGGTTTTTCCAGGGCCTTGTACTGTAATTTGCAGTATTGTTCCATTGTATGTTAATCCCTTCCATGTTTTTAAGTTTACATCATTGTCCTGTTCTCTCCTGTTTCCCAAAACCTCAGTTCCATGCAATTCCGTTCTTTTGATTTCTTATGATTAAAGCAATATCACTTTTCCAGTGGCTTAGGAAGCATCTCTGGAGAACAGGCATAGGTGACTGGGCTTTGGCCCGAAACATCACCTATTCCTTCTCTCCAGAGATGCTGTCTGTCCCGCTGAGTTACTCCAGCATTCTGTGGCTATCTTAGGGATAGGTGACATTTCAGGTCGGACCCTCCGTCAGACTGATTTGGTGGGGGGAGGGGGGGGGGGATGGGGGATGGGGGGATGGGGGAGGGGAGGGGAGTAGGGGGAAGAGAACTCGCTGAGTTACTCCAGCACTTTTTGCCTTTTTTTACTGGTTGCAGTTATTCTGCTCCCTGAATGTCACCTCCCCATTCTTTCTATTAGTTCCCTATTACTTTTTGAAATTGTCTTTTCTGATTGATCTAACTCCCTGGCATTTACGAACCTATTGCCACTCCCCCGATATGGGAGTTCCTTCCATTTCTTAGAACTGGATTCAGCCAGTCTGCACCAACACTAGTCTTGTACACCCCCAAATTACTTGCAGTCTCATCTTGCAACAAACAATTTACAATTCTCCCTCAATCCCTAATGCAATGTGAGACAATGAAGGGTACCTGTGACCATGTCATTACCTCCTGATAATGTTTAGTTAAATAATCTTTACTATAAGATTCATGCGTTACACTAAGCCTAGAGCAATGGGGCAATGTACATCCCAAGTAATATTCAGGAGTCTGCAGATTCTTCCATTTCTTCCAAGATTTTGGCATAATAATTTCCTCCCCCACCCCGTATCCTTTTTGCTCCTCGGGAAGTGGGAGCATAGTCGAATGATTGACTGGACTGGCAGAGACAATGTGGAGGTTTGGGGCTTCCAGTACTGTTGTCCATCTACCAGCAGACATCTGTGAGATTCTTTTCTTTTCATGAGAGCAAAGCGTGCACGTATTGGGGACATTTCACAGTTAATTTCTGGTCCAGTTATAGACCTGCGGTAACCATGATGACGTGACGAGCAGTTTCAACAGCTGAACTTCCCCCATCCCAATGCAATGTTATCCAACTTAATGGAATAGTAGCCAATTGGTCTTTGCTAATCTCCATATACAATATCTGTCTTTCTTGTGGATGAACAAGGTAAAAGGTTTACCATCATCAGGAATTCTGAGAGCAGGCTCAGAGCAGAGGACTTCTGCAAGGGAAGCAAATGCTTTCTGCTGTCCATCAGTAAGGGGAATCTTTTCTTCTGATGCCTGTTTCCCTTTCGAAGTCATTTATGGGCTGTGACAATTGGGTATATGCATCAATCCATTGTCGATTGAAGTTGCATAAGCCCAGGAGAATCTAAGGTCTCTCTTTCCCTGGGAAATCTTCAGTCCCAGGTAAACAACTTCTTCTTGTACAATTGGGGCTTTATCGAGACTAACTTTGTGGCTCTGAGAATAGAGGTAATCGATGAATTTCTGTTAGTTTTCACCTAGGCTGTCAGAACGCTCGCCTCTATTCGGCGCTCTTCTCCCCTCAGGACCAGAAACAGTCAAATGTGGACCTCATCCTGAGATACAGCTGGAAAATACCCCTCAGCCGATTTAAGCAGTTCTTATGTTTCAATTCTTCCTTTCTTCGGGTGAAGGAATTCTTTGGACCTTTAATGGATTTTATCTATGTCAGCCGGGACATGCAGCCATGTGATAGCATGCTTGATGATAGAGGATGAGCCTTCATCCAGGTTTAAAAAAAAAAAATCTTTCTTTTCTCTTGCTTCAGCAGGGCAAGTCACGTAAGGGATGGTTCTTCATCAGTATCAGTTTTGCTATCTTCTCTAGATCCAGATGGCTTTGTGTTGGCGTCGGCGTACTTACCACTACTATTTTCTTGATTCAACATCATGCAGATTAGGATAGAGGCTAGTTGATCAAAGTTTGCCTGGGGAAGGTGGTTTACAACAACGTTCGTCTTTAAATTGTCTCTTCAGTTTTTCATTATCTTTGTTTACTTTTTTGTAGGTTTTTTAACTCTTCTGATTTAGATTTTTCCTTTTGTAGCTGGCGGGCACCACTGGCGGGCTTTATTCTGATCTTTCGCATTGTTCAGATCGCGTTTTTAAAAAAAAATTGGAGTTGAAAGTATAATTTGATTTTTACCATGAATCATATTAAAAATAATGCTTGTCATTTATAATCTTTAAAGAGAACACTGGTAAATGTATCACTCTTGGGTGAATAGGTTTGAGCAGCAAAATCTCTGATCTCCACACAGGGTTATTGGATCTGATTTCCATTTGCAGTTGCCTTCATTTGATTACATTTCTATTATATTTTTCTGCAAAAATGTAATGTTTCAGGTCAGATTCTCAAACATTTTCAGTTGATCCATGACCTCCTGGATCTTCGTCACCTAGACCCTCACGTATATCTGACCTAATACTAAACATTTGAATAGAAAACTTATTTATATTTGGAGTTTCACTATACCTTAATTGGTAGACGTGACAATAAACGGACCTTTCAACCTTTGAACCTATGAATGTTCCTCCATTTCCTGTTTTCTGTCAATATCTCCATTGTTCCCATGCTAACCAGCCCCTCCTCATATTGTCTACTAGCTTTTGCTCCACCCCCACCATCTTTATGTTGGCCACTACCCCTGAGCTTTTTCAGTCAGGCTAAAGCATCTTGACCCAAAACATTGACTTATAAATTTGCCTCCACAGATGCTGCCTGACCTACTGAATTCTTCCAGCACCTCTTTTTTTGCTATCGTCTACTGAGACTTCCCTTGACATGTTTCTCTGTTAACCTGTTGAAAAATTCACTTGGAAATTGAACACGATAACGTAAATTCAAGATTAATTTTTCCATTTTGCTGATTGGAAAATTGGAATTGGGATTAAAATTGGAATTGCATTAAAAAAAAACTTGGATGTGTGGTAAATGGTAAAATGGGTAGTTAAGGACTGCAAATGAACAAAGGCTGGCTGATTGGGGAGATATGCAAGAAATGAAATTTAAGATGCAAAGGTGATATTCTATGGAAGAAAGAATAAAGATGAACAGTATAGACTTAATGAGGCAGTTCTCAATATCTGCAGGAACAGAAGTGGCAGGACACATGAAGAAGCTCTTGAAAATGGAAAGGCTTATTAGTAAAACATAAGATTGAAATATTGAACATGTACAAAATAAACAGGTGAAAACTGGAGTATTGTGTTAAATTTGGATCATCTTATTTTAGGAAGTATTTGAAAACCCTAGAGAAGGTGCAAAAAAGGTTTGTTAGATTGGTAACGGATCCGTCAAGGTGCTGGAATCTTGCGTACAACAAAGTGCTGGAGTAACAACATCCATTCAATGTGGAATGAATCGAGAGGTGACTTTTCAGGTCAGGATCATTCAGATAGTAATATGGGTGAGAAAGACAATAGGTGCAGGAGGAGGCCATTCGGCCCTTCGAGCCAGCACTGCCATTCAATGTGATCATGGCTGATCATTCTCAATCACTACCCCGTTCCTGCCTTCTCCCCATACCCACTGACTCCGCTATCCTTAAGAGTATTTAGCTCTCTCTTGAATGCATTCAGAGAATTGGCCTCCACTGCCTTCTGAGGCAGAGAGTTCCACAGATTCACAACTCTCTGACTGAAAAAGTTTTTCCTCATCTCAGTTCTAAATGGCCTACCCCTTATTCTTAAACTGTGGCCCTTTGTTCTGGATTCCCCCAACATTGGGAACATGTTTCCTGCCTCTAACGTGTCCAACCCCTTAATAATCTTATACGTTTCGATAAGATCTCCTCGCATCCTTCTAAATTCCAGTGTATACAAGCCTAGTCGCTCCAGTCTTTCAACATATGACAGTCCCGCCATTCCGGGAATTAACCTAGTAAACCTACGCTGCACGCCCTCAATAGCAAGAATAGCAAGAAGCTGGAAAAGAGGTGGAGGTAGGACGAAGCCTGACAATTGATGAGGGGACTTTGATTGGCAGATTGATTGATTGAAAGGTGCAGTATTAATCTGCACCAACCATTGAGTGTTCAGGCTAGTTCCATGTTATCCGCTCCCTGCACACTCGAGGCAATTTACAAATCCCAATTAATTTACAAACATGCGTGTCTTTGTAATGCAGGAGGAAGCCAGAGCACCCAGAGGAAACCCACATTGTCACAGGGAGAACATGCAAACTCCTCACAGACAGCACCCGAGGTCAGGATCAAACCTGGATCCCTGGTGCTGTGAGGCAGCAGCTCTATCCAGCTGCCCCACTACAAATGGGTGGTCAAAGACTAGAGATGAAAAGTAGACAAAGAATGGGGACTTCCATTTATAAACGGAATAGAAAAGCTACCCATCACTTATCCCTTCCCACCCAAAACACCTCCTCCCCAGGAAGAAACCACAGGAAATGCAATACCTGTCCCTATACCACTTCCCTTGCCTCCATCCGGGGATCCCAGCAGTCCTTCCAGTTGAGACAGGTTCACGTGCACCTCCTCTAACCTCATCTACTGCAACTGGTGTTCCCGATTTTCACTTTCTGTAAATTGGCGAGACCAAGTGTAGACTCGGTGACCATTTTGCCGAACATTTGTGCTCAAACCACCAAGTGGATCTCCAGGTTGCTAACCATTTCAACTCCCCTTCACATTCCCATACTGATCTTTCTTCTCTGGGCTGCATGAATTGCCAGAGTGAGGCCACAAGCAAATGAGAGGATTAGCACCTCGCAGTCTGCATGGGCAGCTGGCAACTCATCAGTATGAACTTTGAATTATCCAACTTTGAATGTAACTGCCCCTTTCTCACAAACAGCCCCTTTCTCACCCAAGCCACCCCCTTCCCCCCACCAACTCTCCTCACCTGAAACCTAGCTGACCTTGATCTCTCCCATCTCCCTCCACATGCATTCTCTACATTTGCTTCCCATTTGCAACTTTTCCATCCTCAAGTTTCTCAATTCGCAACTCTTTATCCTTTCGAGCTCAATGACACCTGTCTTTTCATCCCTTGCCTTTGTCCAATAATCTACCTATCAAAAAAAAACCTTGCCTATTATTGCCATGCTCTATCATTTCCCCTCCCCTCTTCTAGCTTACTTTCCCACTCCCCTACAAACAATATGAGGAAGGGTCCCAACCCA
Source organism: Rhinoraja longicauda (assembly GCF_053455715.1). Taxonomy (NCBI): domain Eukaryota; kingdom Metazoa; phylum Chordata; class Chondrichthyes; order Rajiformes; family Arhynchobatidae; genus Rhinoraja; species Rhinoraja longicauda. The sequence continues at coordinate 13,505,304 of NC_135975.1, forward strand.
AACTCTCACCTATCCATGTTCTTCAGAGATGATGTCTGACCTACTGAATAACTCTGAGAGAATCCTGGCAAACTGGCTCGCCCGCTGCAAACTGGGAACTCACACCCTGGACCGGGAACCCACCTGTTAGGCCAAGGAGGCAGCTGCAAAGCCCAGGGCCTGCTCATCCCCCTAAGTACCGAAGAGGAGGGAGCCGGTGACGGCGGTCGAGAGGAGCAAGGCTGATCACCTCTTCATGGCAGAATTTGTCCCCGGGTTGCCATGACCATACCTGACAGAAGGCCTCACTTGCCCACTCAGCGAGGAAGGAGTCGGATGGAGAGCTGGAAAGCAGACCAGCAAAGGGAGGCAGTGCACTGCCTCGATCGTGGAGTGGGCTGCTTGAGGCCATACACCAGCCTGGGGCTCGGCGAGACATGGACTGGACGTGACCAGCAATGGTATGCAGCAGTGGAGCAGTAGTGAAGGACACTAACAGCTATGCTTGACCAGGTCAATTTCTGCAACACCGCCAAGACAACAGGCCTTCATGGTCAAGTCAAGAATTCTGCACTTACAACAACTGAGACTTGAAAATAGTGCCAAATCTGGCTATTCTGTATACTGTCTCTGCATACTAATATACACTTGTACTGTATCTGAGATGCTTATCTAAGATGTATCTAAGTGCTTATGTACAATGATACTGGTACTGAACTGTATACAAAAATGAATTTTGTTTTTCTTCGGTGCATGGGACAGTAAAGTACCACTTTGTGTCTTTAGAAAAGCTGCTGGTGGTTTCCTTGGAGCAAGGATGATAGAGAGGAGGTCTGATAGGATGCTTAAGATTATGACTGCTTTAAATAAGGGGAAAACTGTTCTCATTAACCATTGATCATTGGCTGGGGGCAGAGATTTAATTTTTTTTGATAAAAGGCAGCGGCAGGAAATATGAGTTTTTTTTCCCCCCAAAGTAATTAGTTTCTGGAATTCACTGACCTTATGTGTGTGTGCACGGGGCGGGGGGCTGTGGGGACTGTGGGGGGGAGGAGAGTGAGTGGGGGGAAGGGAAAAGAGTGTGGGGGGGGGGAAAGAATAGTGTGGGGAAGGGGAAGAAGAGTGTGGGAGGGGAAGAAGAGTGTGGGGGGGGAAAGAAGAGTGTGGGGGGAAAGAAGTGTGTGGGGGGAAGAGTGTGTGGGGGGGAAAGAGTGGGGGGAAGGAAAAGAGTGTGGGGGAAAGGAAAAGAGTGTGGAGGGGAAGTGTTGGGGGGGGGAAGAGTTGGGAGGGAGGGAGAGTGGGGGGTTGTAAAGTCAGTATCTTCAAGGGGTATTTGATACTTAAGAGAGGATAATTTTCAGAGTAGTGGGAATGGACAGACCAGATTGTTTGATGAAGATGATAGACTGAGTTAGAATGACCTCCTTCTGTGCTGTATTATGATTCTAACAACTGAATGAAGGTCTATTGTTTCTCTTTGGCTTTATGAACTTAAAGTAACTTTTGCATTCTAGGAGAAACTAAGCAAAAATTATTTAGTATGTAACAATCAAAGAATGCATTTATGTTAGCAATTTAAGAATACATTTAAGTTATCATTTTAACTTAGCAATTCCGTTATATAACCACAGAATTGTTAAATAATGTCAATGGAGGTCTTGAAACTTGCAAGTGAATGGAAGATGTTGCTAAACATCAGTACAGGCAGATTTCTGTTTTGGCTTTGTATTAGCTAACAAAATTAATCGCAATTTATGTGTTGTTGCTATATTTTATGACTTGCTTCTTCCCTTTGTAAATATTCAACTGTTTGATACCTTTTATACGAATTCCTGAATCTTGGCAAAAAAAGGACTGAATTCAACATTAAAAAGACGTACTAAGTTCAAACAGTAATGTCTGCTTGACCTCATGATAACTGAAACATGAAATATGTATGATGAAACTACCAAGGTCGTAAGATATTTTTCTCAATTAAAAAACAAAAATAATTCTAAATGTTATATTTTCAATTATGAATGCGGAAGAATTTAATCATAAAGTTAAGCAATTTTTTTGGTCTTGACTGTAAATAAGATATATCCAGGAAATATCAACACTTCAAAAATTAGTAAATTTGGAATATTAGGCGTTAATGTTAATTTCATCTTTATTCCTATTTTTCGCTCCCTGGTCCTCAATTAGATATTTGAAGAATAAAGCTGGAAATGTGATAAGATAGGTAATGGCACAGAACAGCACTGATGGCGAATGTCGCTGAAATGTTAATTTCTCTTATTAAACTTATTTTGTACTCTTCCCCTGCTGGACTGATTTGACTTGTTAAATTCAATGACATCACATAGGATAGGATAGGATTGCATAGGATCAGGGCTTTAATCATATGTTGTCAAACTTCACATTAGAATACCTTCTGCAAAAATACTGATCGATCTTAAATAGTATTTTCCACTTTTGATCACAGTATTATAAACCTATTATCAGTAAAAGATGAATAATATTAGTAGGCTACTATTTAAGCAGTGTAGGGACACATGGCGTGATAACCAAACAGTTCTTTTGATCTTGAGCTCGCTTAGTAATAAAACTTGACTGGCATGGATGAGCCCGTTTCATCCTGTATGGCTCTAGGTATTTCATTATTGCTGTATCAAATGAAAATGTAATTATTGACTACACTCAACTCTGCTCCACTATCACCTTTCAAGCCAACTCTTGTTTCTAAATCCAGCATCTTAGATTAGATGAGTAGATGCTTTGTGCATTTGCATTTTGAGAACTATAATCAGGGGTTTTTATGCAAGCTGCATATACGCCAACAACTGCATTCATATCCTAGACAAGTGTCTAGACCTGAACCATTCTTAGTTTAGTTTAGCGATACAACATGGAAACAAGCACTCTGGCCCACCAAGTCCACGCCGATCAGCAATCCCCGCCTACTCGCACTAATCTACACACACACGGAACAATTTACAATCTATTCCAAAACGAATTAGCCTACAAACCTGTACATCTTTTGGAGCATGGAAGGAAATTGGATCGAACCCACGTCTTTGGCGCTGAAAGGCAGCAACTCTACCACTGTGCCGCCATGTTTTCACTCTGCAATTTTTCTGTTATATTTGATCTTCAGGTGTGCCTTGGTCCACCAGTCCACAATGTTACCAGAACAGTCTATTTTAACTTGCAAAACCACCCAAATCTGCGCTGCATGTAGTTGCCTGCTGAATTTGTACTGTGTTGTATCTAATTTAGTGCTCTCCTGATCAGCCCCACTCAGCCTAACTTTGTAAATTTGAAGATACTCCAAAGCTCTACAGATGATTTTCATGCCCACCGTGTCCGGTTTGCCCATTATCCTTATTATCCTTGTCTTTGCTGGCCCACATTGACTTCTGGTTCCATTTGAAAGTCAGTGTTCTTGTTTTCATGATCCTGTTGGAATTTTTCTTTTCCCATGTTTTGGCTAATCGCGTCAGCCCTATAAATCTGAAATATCGTTGAAATATCTTCTCTCCTCCAACTCTTGCAATTATATTATCCCACAGTTAATTATTCTTCCCTTAATTACAAAGCTTCATGCCTTCAGTTGCCGAGGTCCAAATGTCTGAAATTTCTTATCTCATTTTTACTGGCCAGCATAATTTTGGAAAGTCTATTTCCGTGCTCTGCAGCTGACTCTGACTTTCCCACTTTTAAAATGCTCCTAAAGCCTAGCTCCTTGACAAAGATTTTAATCTAATATTCCAATATATGGATTGATCAATTTTTAATTGATATTGACACTGTGAAGCTTGGGATATTACTGCGTTAAAAGCACTATATAATACATTGTTGTAAATCTGCATAAGTTTAAGCAATAGCAAGATTGCAAAGACTTGCTTGAGTAAATTCATGTAATTTTCTTTTGACCCTCTGCTTTTTCAAATTATCCTTAGCTCTTTTTGTTTTTAGATTTAATGCCATTTTGTTACAAATAGTTTTTAAAAAATCCATCACCATATAACGTTTATTGTAAGAATCCTAAATAATTGAGGTTAACTGTAAATCTGAGATGCAAAATTAGATTCAATGCAATAAACCTCGTACAATTCATAACTGTTGATGTATTGATGGTTGTACGTGTCTGTCTATTTTTAAGAAGGAGGCTTACTGTGAAACTATGTCATTCACTCACTGCTAATCAAAGGTCAATTGTACTTTTGAAACCAAATGAATAAGGTAATGGATACATCATTTGATACATTGTCCTGTTATGTTGCTGAGGAAATATGTCAATATAGCTATGAACCGTGCATGACGATTATAAAATTTTTTTAAGAAAGGAAGCAGAAGATTAGACAAGAAGATATGTAATTGGAAGTATGTTGAATTATTTCATTTTGGTGATATTTTAGAGAGACAGAATTTAGGGAGTAGTCCTGAATTGATTGAAGGTTTTGAGACAAACACTGTGCCTTGAGCCAGGAAAGATTACATCATCTTTTGCAGTTCTTGTTTATTTCTCCGTTGGAGACAGTAGCAATTTTACAAAAGGCATTGAAGCATGTCAACTGCTTTAATTTCACTCAAGGAATACGTACTTGGTTTAGTTAATGGAGACAGAAATTAGCTGAATAGTAATGCGAAGTGATCACTGCAGAATACAAAATTCAATCGGATTGTTGCAAAAATCGGATTTTTGCAACATTGGATTTTGCAAAAATAATTGTCATAATATTCCAGTTAAAGGTATCTCTGCATGCAGATTTTTAAAATTTCAGTATGCCTGTCACTCCTTTCCTTCCTATGTGAGTTAGCTCTATTGTCAGTGCGGATTGACAACACCATTTTGCTGATGATCAGCATGCTCTATTCTCTCTTATTTATGATTGTGAAGCCAGACACGGATCCAACACCATCTTTAAATTCGTCAACAATACTACCGTCATTGGACATTGGTGGACATTGGTGAATACTACCGTCATTGGACATTGGTGGACATTGGATAATGATGTGCCAGCGTATAGGAGGTAGATCAGCAGTCTGGATGGATGGCTCCAGAACAGCAATCTTGCTCTCAATGTGAGCAAGATGAAGAAACTGTTGACTTCAGGTAGGGAACGCCGAGGGACAATGTACCTGTCTTGATTGGCAGGACAAAGTGGAGAGAGTCAACCACTTCAAATTACTGACCATACACTTTTCTGATCTGTCTTAAGCCCCACACATTGATGCAATCACAAAGAAAGCTCACTGATGCCTCTACTTCCTCAGAAGTTTGAAGAGGTTTAGCATGTAGTCAGTGGAGAACATACTGACTGATTGCAGCACAGCTTGGTTGAAAAATTCAAACACAAGAACAAAGGAGGATGCAGAAAGTTGTGGACATTATCTCAAACGTAATTGACCCTGACCATCGAAGAGATCTACAGGAAGTGCTATCTTAAGAAGACAGCTGATATAATCAAGGACCCACATCACCCTGGCATGCTCTCGTTTTGCTGCTACAATCAGATCAAAGATACAGAAACCTGAAAATTATTACCTCCATATTCAAAAACAGCTTCTTCACATTAATCATCATTTGCACAACCCTACATCAGCACTAAACCACTATGGACTTTGGAGTAGTGTGTTTGCTATATGTACTTGAGGTTTTGCACTATCATGGTCCAGTTTACTCAGCGTAATTTATGGTATTTTTATTATTGTTATCTAATATGCTTGTAAAGCTGCAGCAAATAGGAATTTCATTGTTCTGGTTCATATCTGGTGCTGATGGCAAATGCTTTTGACTCTTTTCATACAGTGTTTCACAGACAACCCCCAGCCTTTGGAGTCTGCAGTTTCATGACTAAAGAATTGTCCTGAAGTTTGCCATTGTTGTCATCTGCAAAAAAACTCTTAGCTTCTCTACCTAGAAGAACCAGGAATGGTTTGATGAGAGGGGCCCGGAGATAGAGGACCAAACACAAGATGTTTCTTGATAGGAACCTCCACCACTACTGGAGGGAAAAGAAGCAGCTCTCTAGGCAGAAATCCAGAAGAAACCTATGTCTTAAAATGTAGATGGTGGATGGAGTGCAGAAAGCTCAGTGACAACCATAACTTGCACAGTATTTTGTATTTACCGAGGAGAAAGACAGGAGGACAGTGGAACTTGAGGCAGTCAATGGAAGTGTCTTGAGAGCAGTCAGTGTTATGGTCAAAGAGGTGCTGAAGGTACTATCATGTATGAAGATAGACAAATCTCCAGGGCCTGATCGGATATATCCGAGAACATTGTGGCAACCAGAGAGGAAATTGCGAGAGCCCTGGTTGAAATTTACGATTCGTCTTTAAATAGAGGAGAGGTGCCCGAAGACCGGAGGGTGGCAAATGTTATGCCTCTATTCACGAAGGGCTGCAGGGAAAATGCTGGGAAGTTTCGGCCAGTAAGCTTAACATCTGTAGTTGAAAAGTTACCAGAGAGTATTCTGAGGGATTGGATATACAGGCATTTAGACGGACAAGGGCTAATTAGGGATAGTCAACATGGGTTTGTACGTGGGAGGTTGTGTCTCACAAAACTGAGTTTTTTAAAGACATGACCAAAAAGGTCGATGTGGGCAGAGCTGTCGATGTGGTGTATATGGACTTCACCAAAGCATTCAACAAGGTTCCACATGGTAGGCTGCTCTGGAAGGTTAGTTCGCATGGATTCCAAGGAGAGATAGCTGAATGAATCCAAAAATGGTTTCATGGAAGGGTGATGGTGGAAGGTTGCTTCCTGGACTGAAGGCCTGTGACTAGTGGTGTGCCTCAGGATTCGGTGCTGGGCCCATTATTGTATATCACCTATATCAATGATTTGGATAAGAACATACACGGCAAGTTTAGCAAGTTTGCAGATGATACATAAGTGGGTGGTTTAACAGATAGTGAAGATGGTTGTGAAAAATTGCAGCAGGATCTTGATCAATTTGCCGGGTGGGCTGAGGAATGGTTGATGGAATTTAATACAGAGAAATGTGAGGTGTTGCATTTTGGGAAGTGTAACATGGGCAGGACCTACACGGTGAATGGTAGGGCTCTGGGGAGTGTTGTGGAGCAGAGGGATCTAGGAACGCAGGTGCATTTTTCCTGGAGCCGCAGGTGGATTGGGGGGTCAACAAGGCTTTTGGAACATTGGCCTTCATCAGCCAGAGAATTGAGTATAGACATTGGGAGGTCATGTTGCAGTAGTATAAGATGTTGGTGAGGCCTTATTTAGAGTACTGTGTTCAGTTCTGGGCACCATGTTATAGAAAATATGTTATCAAGCTGGAAAGGGTACAGAGAAGATTTACATGGATGTTGCCAGAACTCGAGGGTCTGAGCTATAGGGAGGGAGAGGTTGAGCAGACTGGGACTATTCCTTGGAGCGCAGGAGGATGAGGGGCAATCTTATTGAGGTGTATAAAATCATGACAGGAATAGCTCGGGTAGATGCAGTCTCTTGCCCAGAGTAGGTGAATCGAGGACTAGAGGACATCGATTTAAGGTGAAGGAGAAACCATTTAACAGGAATCTGAGGGGTAACCTTTTCCACACAAAGAGCGGTGGGTGTATGGAACAAGCTGCCAGAGGAGGTAGTTGAGGCAGGGACTAGCCCAACATTTAAGAAACCGTTAGGTACATGGATAGGACAGGGTTGGAGGGATATGGACCAAACATGGGCAGCTGGGACATGTCGGCATGTGGGTAAGTTGGGCCGAAGGACCTGTTTACACACTGTATCACTCTATGACTCTGTAACAGAGGTCACGTAATAATGGAACAACATACTACTGACATACAACATACAACATACATACCCGCTACTGACTCCTCTGCCATGTCTCGAAAGCACCATGGAGTGCCAGAAACTTAAACACCCCCCCACGGCCACCTCCTCCTTCTCCTTCTGAGTTGGCGACATACTCCACCTTGAAAGCGACAGCAGCTGAGAGGATGAAGGAGTCACACAATGACCGAGCGTGTTCTGTCATTAGAAGCAACCTTAAGAAAGCACTGTCTCCAGGGGCTACAATGTGAGTCGCAATGACGGCCTTGTGAACCGGTGAAGCAGGGCTTGCTGGTGCGGACCAGCGACATTGGTGCCTAATTTTAAAGTGAAACTAGACGGGCGTGGACCAGTTGGGTCCAAATCTCTCCTGCGGGCGCGGCAACCCCCGTTGGGTACAAACCTTTCCTGCTGGCCCGGCAACCCTCCCCCAGCTGATGGTCCGTGGACCCGTTACCGGCCAGGGAGTGTCCCCCGGGGCTGTGGGTGGGCGAGGGGGGACAGGGAAGGGGAGAGAGAGCCACTCACCTCGGCTCCGTGTGGCCAGCGCTGCGGCCAGAGCGAGCTGTGGACCCGTAACCTCTCCTGCAGCAGCAGCGAACGGCGGTGACGGCCATCTTGTTTGACCCTCTGCCGCTGCGCTGCACCACGGGAGGAAGGTCAGGCGTGGGGCACTGCGGGACAGGCGCAGTCCTCCCGGTGGTGGTGGGGGGGGGGGGGGGGGGGAGAGAGCGCATTTATTAAAGTTTATTAAGTCAAAAAACTTTTTAATGTAACGAAACTTGATTTATTGAGACCGCGGGGAATGGCGAGTAAGGTGGGCCTAAAATTGTCCTGCTACCGTTTTGGCTGTATTTCGAAAACAAATATAAGCACCAACATACAAATATACAAGATGAGAGTTCTATATATATATATATATATATATATAAGAAAATAACTGCAGATGCTGGTACAAATCGATTTATTCACAAAATGCTGGAGTAACTCAGCAGGTCAGGCAGCATCTCGGGAGAGAAGGAATGGGTGACGTTTCGGGTCGAGACCCTTCTTCAGACCACGTTTCGGGTCGAGACCCTTCTTCAGACCCGTTTCGGGTCGAGACCCTTCTTATATATATATATATTCTTCAGACTGATTCAGTCAGCTGAGTTACTCCAGCACTTTGTGGTTTTTTATATATATATATAGATATATATAAACATAGCACAAAAAGTAAGGAAATTTGTGTTTGGTAGATTATTTCTTTGTTGTAACAATGCTTCTTGGCAATAAATCTTATACCGTTGGAAAGCCTGTTTATTTCCCTTTTAAATGGTGCCACATTTGTAAGGAACATGCATTTGTGGGATGAGCAGCAGAGCTGAGTATATGGGTTGCGCCCATGAAAAATTTGCCAAATCTTCTCTGCCAATGCCAAACAGCTTATTCTGCCATTGACTCTTGTTCGGTGTTGTTTGGTGGATTGGATGATTGAAGTCTGAAGAAACAAGACATATTGGCAATTTAACAATTTATTCATTTAATGAACAGGAGCCACAGTAGCGTGTGGAAGAACCATACACAGCCATAACAGCCTGGCACCTCCTCCTCATGCTGGTCACCAGCCTGGTCACACACTGTTGTGGGATGGCATCCCATTCTTGTCAGCACCTGGGGGTACCAGAAGCTCAAAACAAGAGTCAATAGCAACAGCAGAATAAGCTGTTTGGCATTGGCAGAGAAGATTTGGCAAATTTTTCATGGGCGCAACCCATATACTCAGCTCTGCTGCTCATCCCACAAATGCATGTTCCTTACAAATGTGGCACCATTTAAAAGGGAAATAAACAGGCTTTCCAACGGTATAAGATTTATTGCCAAGAAGCATTGTTACAACAAAGAAATAATCTACCAAACACAAATTTCCTTACTTTTTGTGCTATGTTTATATATATAAACACAAAGTGCTGGAGTAACTCAGCCGACTGAATCAGTCTGAAGAATGGTCCCGATGTCACCTATCCATGTTCTCCAGAGATCCTGACCCGCTGAATTACTCCAGCACTTTTTGTCCTTTCGGCGGGTGAAGAAGGGTTCGCTGGTGCACTTTGCGAGTCGGGAGTGGGGTTTGAAGTCAGGGCTCTAAACTGCCGGGGAGAGGTCAGTTCTGTCCACTATATCCAACATTTGTTATTAGGGTGTCATTAAAATGAGGGTTTAATTTATTGTCTTTGCAAAACTGTTAGGAGAGGGAGCATTGTTGATTCTTTCACGACAGAGGGACATGATTGGAAAAAGCGCTTGCCACTTGCAATGCCATCTGTGGCCACATGGGCAATTTCAACTGAACTCGTAATTTTATCCAGATTATAGAGGTGGGTGAAACATCAGTTGCCGGAAAATCGGTGTTCAATCTGTATCTGAGCTATATTATTTACCCAATCTCTAGCAGAAGCATAGCCATGCTCACTGCCTCCACGAATAAAGACTATCTCTGAACAATGAACGCAGTAATGAGTCTCATATTTGATGTCCATTTTTGCCAACTGGAGTCTCCTGAGAGATGGGAAGGCACCCGTGCTACTCTATTATAACACCTTCGCTCAGTCCCCCTTAACTAACCTGATCTCCTGGTGCCTGAGCACTTCAACTCCTCTTCCCACTCCCAGTCTGATCTTTCTGTCATGGGCCTCTTCCAGTGCCGTAGTGAGGCCCACCGGAAATTGGAGGAACAGCACCTCATATTTCGCTTGGGCAGCTTACAGCCCAGCGGTATGAACATTGACTTCTCCAACTTTAGATAGTTCGTCTGTCCCTCTCTTCCCCTCCCCCTTCCCAGTTCTCCCACTGTCTTCCTGTCTCCACCTATATCCTTTCTTTGTCCCGCCCCCTGACATCAGTCTGAAGAAGGGTCTCGACCCGAAACATCACCCATTCCCTCTCTCCTAGATGCTGCCTGACCTGCTGAATTACTCCAGCCCTTTGTGATATCTTCGATTTGTACCAGCATCTGCAGTTATTTTCCTACATTACAGCCCACTAGATCATGTATTTTGTGCTAGATGTTGTCTCTTGACCTTCTTCACCAAACTCCTTAGCTGCGGTATGGAAATGTTACTTGCATCTGTCAGAATTTGGAAGCAGAGCTGCAAACCATTGATAATTTGTTCACTGAAGCACCCAGAGGATGTACAGCGCATGAAGGTCTCTAAGGACCTGCAAAAATTTAATGGTAGCAGGACACTTTATAAAAATGTAACGGTAGCAGAACACTTTGATCAGGTTAAAAGACTTAAGGATTGCTTCCTTTAATTAGCTGAGGCATAGAATGCAAGAGTTTGTTACAGAACCGTATACAATTGTTGGGCCTCAGATTAATTATTGTGGTTCACTGTGATCACTAGATTATAGGAAAGATCTACGAGGGTGCAGAGGATCATTTGAGGATATTGCCAGAAGTAAAACATTTTAGCTTGGATTGGATAGGTTGGGGTTGTTTCCTTGAGAAGGAGTCTGGTTGAGGTTCATAAAATTGCAAGGTAAAATAAGCACATAGGAAAGATCTATTTTAGCAGATGTCAAAATTCAGGAAGCATAGATTTAAAGTAATTAGTGGAAGGATTTGGCAGGGAAGGATTTGAGGATAAAAGTTGGAACTCGCTGCCCAGAAGAATGGTAGCAACAGAAGCCATTTGGATAGGAATCTTGCTCGCAGTTAGGCAACTTGATGTTTTTTTGCAGATTTGAGATTAATTATTCAATCAAATGAAGCTCAAGAAAAGATCCCGCCAAAATCTAAATCTGTAATTGCTTATCCCAAAAATGCAGTTAAAGAAGGTATATATTCTGATTAGAGCAGGTACTGGAAATCAGAAGTAACAAATTGCTGAATACCTATTGGGCCAGGCATCTTTTGTGGAAGAATATAAGTGGAGTTGGAATCTGTTAATATACATGTAGAAATTGTGGTTGTGGTGTTGCCCAGGTATATCTGACAGATGAGAAATAAGATGCCAAAGAAAGGCCCTGGGATGAATTAAAGTTAACAATCACAGAGGAGCAAATGGGCAAGCCACGACAGATGTTTCTGCAGCCAGGTAAGAATGTACCGAGTAAAAGAGGTTTCACAAAGTTTACATTGGAGAAATGTTGGAGGAAGATTGATTGCTATATCTTGAATGTTATTTATTTTCTACCATGCTGAACAATTTATAGAGCAGATGTAACTGCATCTTGAAGGCGTTAGGTGGCCTAAATTCAAAGAGTGACTTTTCACAAGTCTGAAAAATGTTGTACAGTAAATCAGTATGTAGGGTGTCAGGATCACCATTCGTCATCGGTGTCGGCTCTGATTTGTTCTGAACATTTTCCTAACTCTAGTTTCCCTCCCCCCTGACTCTCAGTCTGAAGAAGGGTTTCGACCTGAAACATCGCTATTCCTTTTCTCCAGAGATGCTGCCTGACCCGCTGTGTTACTCCTGCAAGTTGTGTCTATCTTTTGTGTCTATTGACCCATCTGTCAATAAAGATTAAAAAATTAAATTTACACAGCATCATCTTCCTTCATCCTGCTGCATCCTTTTAAAAAAAACAATTTTCAATTTGCGATATTTTAAACTTTAGCCTATTCCTTTTCAATCCTTTGCACTTTGTATGTTACCAATTTTGGTTATTGTTATGATTTTATTATAGGGCTCTCTTTTAAAGTTTGTTTACTTCCATCATTCTTTCAGTTAATAACTGTTCACCTGAGTGAAAGAATACAAACAAAGTTACCATGTTTAAACATTGCCCATTATTTCAATTATGCCAACCATTGGTTTAAATTATTGAGCAATTTTAGGTATTGACATTTCTGTCTGTTTTTGTAAAATGTTGAACTAAATTGAAGCTAAAATGTCTTAGCTTTATAATCAGAAAATTCAAATTGCTTTTGCAACAGCATTAGATAACTAAGCAGTAAATATGACTGGCCGACTAGAATTTACTAACAAAGGCACAATGACATATTTACAGCAAGAGAACTAATGTAAAATAGTTAAATTAGGTTATGATCAAGGTGAGAAAACAGTTAATTTTATTAAGCTGGTCATCTGAAACAAGCTCCGCTAATCTATAATTGCTCCATCTGGTGTGACATAAATTGTATGTTGGTACAGCCTGGAAAGCTACCCCTACATTGAAAAATAAGTGGTACTGTACTTCCTGTTTTCATAAACGGTCATGTGCACATTTTAGTGAAGCTTGATTCCTCTGGAGCTTTCTCTCCCTCCCTCTCTCGTTTTTCAGGAGCAGTGAATTACAGTACACGCAGAGGCATTTGAAACCTGAGGCCTCAATCTGGTTTAGCCAGAATATCTAAATATTGAAGATTGGTTATTTTAAAAAGAAACCAGAGGTACTCGGCTCTGAACATTTTCTAATTTTTCCAGAAACCAAGCAGAAGATTGAGCTGCTGATGTCAGTTAACTCTGGGAAGTCGTCCTCTTCAGAAAGGTACAGCAAACATCCATTGCACCCAGAATTGATGGTAAAGGCAGATAGTGGGAAACCTGAAGGAAGGAGGGAGGGAGGCAAGGAGAAAGGAGCTGCCAACGTTGAAACGTCAGCTAAGAAAGCTTCACTGTATTGGTTAACGTACATTTTTCAAAATCTATTTTTATTCCAGAGGCTTGTTGCTTTTGTTGAGGCAATTCAAGGCTTATTCATTTGTGTATTTTGCTGGAAAAGTGCACAACTTAAACTAAATAGCAAAAATGAATGTGTTGCATATTATTCTGCTAATTTAATGTATTTTTTCCCGTTCCTGTTGTCACATGTACAAAACATGAGTACTGAGCATCCCACTTACTATAATGCTTTTTAGATCTGAACCGATTGTGAAAAGGAGTGTCTGCCTCTGAAATGAAATCACTAACCCACAGATTAATCAGTGAGGCAGATGTGCTGTCCTGTTTCATGGATCTGTTCTGTAAGAACATGTTTATCTAATGCAGTAATGTTTCATACCTGCAGGTGAAGTTAATAGACTTGCAATGTTTATAAAACCATGCATTATTACAACCAAGCCAAAACTGATATTAATTGAAAGAACTAACTACAGTAGGTTGGAAAAGTCAATGTAATTTTACTCCGTTAAAGGATTTTAGATAATTGAATTTATCACCTTGCATTAGTAATTGGCTGCTTCTTTAAGGGACTGAGGTTATTGAGAGAAATAAAATTCTACTTTTCAATCGACCATGATTACTAGTTACACTTTTTGATGGAGCTACGTTGAAGGTATTTGAATGTATTAAACATTATTAAAGTGGACAACTTTGCAAGGTTTTTAGGGAAGAAAGCCCATAGGTTGAATATCAGACAGCCAGTCAACTGTGACAAAACTGGTGCATTCTTTGCTTTTTGGGAGTACTGCTACAAAATGGTGATTTGAAATGTGATTAATGGTCTAGTAACAGAGAATATGTTCTTACTGAAAAATGCCACTTTAACTTTGTGATTAGCAAGATTATGTACACTAAAGGTGGCTGCTTTCACAAACTTACTACATTTACATTGAAAAGAAAAACAATCTTCAGAGGTTTACAGCCAATTAACTTACTAATTCTGGCCTACGGTAACTTGAATTGGATTGCCTGTGTTATAAACTGCAGTGCATTTTCCTGATTTGCTGTCTGGTTTCTTCGAAAGTTATTATATTAAATTAATAGGGCTACTTATCTGTCTTTTTGTCTTTAGCTACAATGTACACATTTTCAAAAGGACAAAAGCATTTCACGATATTTGTATATATTTTATTGAAAGTAATTTGGCTGTAAACCTCGGTAAATTTCTTGTTTGAAAGTATTTTTCCGTTGGTATTGCTCACAATGTTTCATTGCAATAAGGGTGATACAATTAGCTACAGAAAATAAGTAGGAATGTTATTGTAAGTGCATGCTTTATAGGAGAGCCTAATGTTGCATAGATATGCCCACGTCTGCATCAACCATTAAGATCCGAAGACATAACTGCAGGTGCTGGAATTTGGAAGTGAAGTGCTGGAGGGACTCGGCAGGTTACTCAACATCTGTGGTGGGAATGGACAGACAACTTTTCGTTTAGGGATGCTTAGCCTGAAGAAGGCTACCGACCTGAAAAGTCACCTGTCCATACCCCCCACAGATGTTGCCTGATACATTGAGTTCCCCGAGCACTGTATTTTTTTGTTCAATCCTCAAGGTCCGTAAGGTAACTTCCATTATTTGGAATAGAAACATACTAAATTTTATGATTATTTTGTTCTGTAATCATTGCGTGGAAAACTCTTTCCACCCCTCTTCCCCATTTCAGATGACTTATCAATTGTACTAGAGTAGCAATTTCAGTTTTGACATTTAGGTGCCATCATAATGCTATGTTTAAAATGCATACTAATCTGTAAAGTTCATGCATATTTCCAACAAACTCTGTTTTAATTCCAAATTCAGTCACCCTGCTGTATTGTTTGCAATGTTCTTCAAAATACTTACCAATCTCTCACATCTTCACTTAACATAAGTGGCTTCTGACAGTCAGGGCTCAGACATGAAAGTGGTCTCTGTTCATTCTTTCACCAATGCTTCCGTCACATGGGGAAGCAGTGCAAATTGAAATGTCATCATCCCAACATTGGCCATGATCATGTTCAAATAGCTTTTATAACAATAATGCATATTTATTTTGATAAGGTGGGTAAAGCCCATTAGTTACTTGTAATATTGTCCAGAATGGAATATATATTTTAATTAAACAGTTAAAGTATGCTGACTGACTAAAGAACTGCATGCTTATAAATTAGTTTGCTTGCATTGTTAACAGTTAAATCTTGGTAATTGACTGGCGGAAAATAATGTAGGCCATTTAATTGAAGGAATATAACATAAATTGGAACAGTTAAATTGTTGTGGTGAATGTATCAGTCACTTTACATTTTGTGTGGAATTCATGTCATAAAATAGATAAATGCTATGCTTGAATCAATTTAGAGAGGATATGTAGGTGTCAGTTATGTAGAATTTACTTAGGAGAATAATTGAACGAAGTTAAATCTGTTCATCAGAAAGATGAGACTTCAAAGGAACTGAATTGAGGTTTTTAAGATCAAGAGAATTGAATAAGGTTGAAATTAAAAAAGAAAATATTGCAATCTGGTCAGACAGCATCCCTGGAAAAAGAAATGGTTAATATTTTGGATTGGAGATCCTTTTGTGAAAAGAGAAAATGTTTGATTTAAATTGCAGACAATGCAACGGAGGGATGGATAGGACAAGGGGAATATATCAGATGGAGTGAGGGCAGGTATAGGTTGTTGAATCATTTGGTCGATGGGTTAATCAAAGTAGTTAGAGAAAGCTTGTTTAATCAGCAAGTCGAATACCGAGCATGTATGCCATGTTGCGCAACAATTAACTGAACTATCTGGAACTTGCACATCCCTAAAAACAAACCATGTGAAGAGCTTACATATAGCAAGAAGTCAACTGACAGACTATGTTTAGATTCAAAAATGCTTGCAAAGGAGATGCTAGTATTCAGAATTAACCATAACTTATTGGTGTATGCAAGAACCAAATAGTAGCAGACAATTTGTAAGGCCATATTTATTTGTTGATGAATTTAACAAGAAACAAAGTGTTCTATGAAGAATCAATCCTCTCTAAAGCATGCAACTGAAAGTTAGATTTGGAGAACCTATAAAATTGTGAGTTGTAAGACCATTATTGCAGCAAAAATACAGAATGAAAAATACAGAATGCCTTAGACAAATGAAGGGACCTACAAGTATATGAACTTAAATTTTGATTTAAGTGGACCAATAATCACATCAGAAGATCTATTGGTGACAATTATTAAGGGAGGTGTTTATAGATTGCGAGATGCTATTACATCCTTTATTTAAGCTGCTGGGAAAGGAAACCCATTGGGGTTTTGCATTTTGCGTTTTAGAGTGCTTTAGGCTCTATTTGGCGCAAAACATCAGGGTTGTGTTTTGAGTATGATTTGCACAATGAGGTGAGTATTGGAAGCAGTTTACCACGTGTGATCCCTACTATATATGCACATTCAGCACAAGCAACCCAGAATTAATTACTACCCCATGAATGTTGGCACTAACCTGAATAACTAAAACTGCATTTTCATCATGTGGGAATTTGGTATGTTTATACATGTTTTGGAAGTTCACTTGCTGTCTTGCAGAACTATGGATGCCTGGAAACATTCTGATATTGTTCTTCAGTCTAATGACAGGAGTCTGTGAGATGCGAGGTTTCAGTCAACAAATCAGATCAATAAAATTCAGATGAATTTGCTCAGTTTAACTTTATTTTAAAACCGATCTGGTGGACATCATTTCTATATTACTGGATTGGCGAGCTGGCGATCTCTAATAGAAAGTAGTAATTAAATAACTTTAAGGTATGCCATTTATATAACTATTAAATAACTTTAAGGTATGTCAACCTTTAAGGTGGTCTATAAATAGCAAAATAAGATTCTTTGAAACTTAATAATTTTCACTTCAACTGACCTATTTTTAAAGCTGTTAATGTAGATTTGAAAGTAATTTGTTACTATTTTAATAATCACAGAGATATTTTGGCACTAAGATTAATAGTTGGAAATAGGAGGATTGCCTTGGTTACTCATGAGCAGCTCATGTATTTGCACATATATTACCTCTCATCTTATCTTGGCAACTGCAAATATATCCACCAAACAACAAATGAAATGAATGAACATATAATAAGGTACTGCCTTCTGTGAAAATCATTGCTCCAACTATACATTTTTTAATTAATTCATGTTTCAACAGCATTTTTCTGATATAACTGGTTATTATTGGTCCTGTCTTGAAACCGCCTACTATTTTATATTTTTGAAAGCAAACAAATGCAATTTGCTTGAAATCTGATTTTTTTAAAAAAAAGCTAAATATAAATACTCAGCAGGTCAAGCAGTCTCTGTGGGGATACTTAATATTTTGTGATAATAGTTGTAATCAGAATTTTGTGAAAACGCATTCCATTTTCATTTATTCCTACCTTTGAAATGTTTACTTGTCATTTCATCCATAGATGTTGCTTTATCTGCTAGATATTTATGGCATTTTCTGTTTTTGTTAGATTTCTGGACTTTTCTCTAGAACCATTAAGACTTCTTTCCAAAGACTACTTTAGAAGTTGATATTTGGGACTGCAGCACACTGATCTTGGACTTTTATTTGAGTATATTTTGGCTAATGGGGATGAATTCATAGCTAATTTCTTGAGAACTGAATGAAGGACTGAAAGGATTTGTGAAAGCTAGTCTATAGGAAGCTGTGTCATGCATATCAAAAGAATAAAAATAAGCATTGTATATTTGTTTACATTGTTCATTGAGGGCTTTCCCAATATAGCAAAAAATGTTGGTAGGCTGCATTAAGATATCTTTAACTGTTAACATAGTTGATCATTTAAAAAAAAATCAATTGACAGAGACTCGTCATCAGGTTCTCTGAATACTTTCTTATTTTAATGTAACGTGAAGTCATCTTCATTTAGAAAATAAATTAGGGAAATTAGTTTGTTTAACAGCATTTTATTTGTAAATTTATAATTTTATAAATAAGAATTTATAAATTCCGTCAATAAATAGCTTATTGGAACATTGCAATCTTCCTTTGTAGTGTAATTAGCATACTGAAACATAATCTCATTATAGAAAACAAGATACAACTACTAATCTGCAATCTTCAAGGTCTTTGTGCAAGTTAATCATTTAACATTAGGTAACTCTTTCAAGAAATGTTGTGTTCATTCAGCTCCTAAACTAGATATTTCTCATGAGCTTTAATCCTAAATTTAGTGTATATGCAGGATGTTTCAGTGGACTTGTTCCACTCCTCCATTAGAACAAGATAAGATAAGATAATTTCCCCAAAATTTGATGAAAACCATGCTGATCATCAACTAGTTTTGGCTATTTTTGTTATTAGTTGACATTGCAAATGGTGTTGTTTGTGTCCAAGTGTCATTTTGAAAAATCTAAAACACATTTTATGATGTATGTGCCCTTAGCACTTTTCACATTAATTACACTTCAGTTAATATTTGGATAATTGAAATTCACTATTTCTGAATTGGGTTTTTTACGTGACAGAAAGTTATGTGTAAATTTTCCCTTCTATCCACCTTGGACCATTTGGAAATTGATGCTGCGTTTGATCGCAGTTGTTGACCTCATTTGTTTAACTATTAATATTAGGCACATTTCTTTTTTCCCCTCTATATTGTTTGTAAATATTGTACACTATATTTTAGTTTAAAAGAATTATAGTTCTATATGTTCTTCTCCATCTTGGTGATTCATCTACTTAGTTTAGTGTAGCAATGCATCGTGGAAGGAAACCAGAGCACCCAGAGAAAACCCACGCTATCACAGGGAAACATACAAACTACATATATATAACACCCGTACTCAGGATTAAACCCGGTGCAATAAGGCAGCAACTTTATTGCTGTGCCACTGTACCGCTCCAATTTACTCATTATACTGCTGTGCCTTAAGTTATATTCTATTAAGCATAACCAGTTTTCTTTTTCTATCTCCCAATCTTTATTTGCTCAACCCTACAAGTTTTCACTTCTTATATTTGTCTTCCATTTCCAGCAGTCCTTTGCTTATGAATTTATGCCAAACTGCCCATCTTCCTGCTAAACTAATTTAATATCTTCCAAACAGCACCAGCAAATCTCCATTTGGGAATTTTAGTACGACCTGCAGTACAGGTCATAATTCCAGCCCCCCCCCCCCCCCCGTGTGTACCATATCTTGCAATAAGTATTCAGCTGCACTATCCTCCTATTTCTGTAGTCACAGGTTTGTAGCACCAGAATGAACTTTTTGAGTTACTGCATAATTTCTTTCTTAACTCGATATCTGGTTGAAGGATCAAAACCCTTTTTCTGCTCAGTCATGTTCTTGACCCTGAAGGGAAGGAACATAACATTTTGTGTGCCTGGGTCCTGGACTTTCTCACCGCCAGGCCCCAAGTGGTCAGGATGGGGGAACACACATCTAGCTCCCTCACCCTGAACATAGGATCCCCCCAGGGTTGTGTCCTTAGCCCCCTACTGTACTCCCTGTACACACATGACTGTGGGGCCAGGTTCAGCTCAAACTCCATCATCAAGTTTGCTGATGACACTGTGGTGGTGGGCCGGATCTCCAACAACGATGAGAAGGCCTACCAGGAGGAGGTGGCTGATCTGGCACTCTGGTGTCAGGACAATAGCCTCCTCTTGAATGTCACTAAAACAAAGGAGCTGATTGTGGACTTCAGAAGGGCCAAACATCCAAGGACGTACATACACACCACTGGAGATAAATGGGTCTACTGTGGATTGGGTGAGCAGTTTTAAATACTTGGGAGTCCGCATCACAGAGGATCTGACATGGGCAACGCAAATTGCCGCACTGGTGGGTAAGGCAAAGCAGCGCCTTTACCACCTTAGACAACTGAGGAAATTCAGAGTGTCTCTGAGGATCCTTCATTGCTTCTACTCTGGGGCTGTAGAGAGCATCCTGTCCGGCAACATTACAGTCTGGTTTGGGAACAGCTCTGCCCAGGACAGGATGGCCCTGCAGAGAGTAGTGCGTTCGGCAGAACGCACCATGGGAACTACACTCGTCCCCCTGCAGGACCTATACATCAGGAGGTGCAGATCCAGAGCAAGCAAGATCACGAGGGACCCCTGCCACCCCAGTAACGGACTGTTCCAGATGCTACGATCAGGCAAACGCCTCCGCTGTCACGCTGTGAAAACGGAGAGAAATGAGACGGAGTTTCTTCCCACAGGCCATCAGGACTGTCAACTTTTATAACTCCAGAGACTAAATTTTTGTCTACACTATAGTAACTTATTAACTTTATTTATATGCTGTAACTGTAATTCTTTTTTGTGCACAATCCGCAGGCATTGCCACTTTCATTTCACTGCACATCGTGTATGTGAATGTGACAAATAAATTTGACTGGACTTGACTTCTAGAATTATACCTGCAGCTGCAGAAAGACTTGTCAATGTTCTATCTATAAAATCCCTTACATCTATCATATACTCAACTTTACTTTTCTCTGCTACATAACTGAACTGTCCACAGAGCTATGATATTTGCTCTGTTTATGCATCTCAAGGGAAATCTGTCCCTCATCAATGTTGACAACTAAATACTGATTAAAATAAGATGCACTTAAAATAATCTGGTATCTGAACAACCTGTCCCCTCTTACTCAATTCAGAGTTATAGCACAGCACATAACACGAAATTTGTTTACGTTTGCTTGTCCAAATTTTTTTTTTTAATGATAATATTCAGAATGTGTTTTTATGACTTCATTTTTATAAATGTAAGAGTGTCCCCTCCCCCTTCAAGGTTACTGTGATGAAATTGTGTCCCTCAAGAGCCATCTTTTAAGTTACATATAGTAGCCTTTCTAATTTTTGATGTGTAGTTTCCTTGCACCTTGTTTGAGCTTTTACCCTGAATCTTGCATCTAATTGTCTAGAGAATCTACTATTGGTTGAAGACACAAAAAGCTAAGAGTGTAGATTAACTTGTTTTAATTTATATTCGTCCAAATATAGGAGCAACCTTTCCTCTAGGATTATTCACCTTTTTCATAGGCCAACTGAGTAATACTGACATCTCTGTGCTTATCATTTCATTAGTTTATGATATGAAACTCAACTCATTAAATTGCAAATTGATTCTAATCTTTGCTTTCATGTTCATCTTGTCATGATGATCATCCATTGCATTAAATATCTTAACTTGATCCAATTGCAAGTGAACATAACCCAAACCTAATAAGTGGTTGTATGCGGTTATATTATATATTGCCCGTTTTATTATGGTCCAAGTTTGTGTTTGGCTTTCCTGCTACTATGATTTCACTCATGGAGAAGTATGGACACAAGAAGTTGGAAATAATGTTCAGTCATATTACCTGAATGGTATTAGAACATCAGAACTTTAAGCAAGCTAAGACTTGAAGTTACATTTTAATTGCAGACTATGTAAGATAATATCTTAGTTGAATTTATGAGGGCATTATTTTTGCACTGATTTAATTGACCTTTTTTAATAAGGAAAGGACACTTTTTAAAGGTATTTTAAAATAAAAATGACAAGCTTTATCTTGTTAAATGCTTTGGTTAAACAAATTATGATGGCATGAGGCATTGCCAATACAGGTGAAAACTTGTAAAAACTGGGTTGTTCCCTTGCAAATACAAAGGATATCACTTAAACTATATATCCATTACTCATTTCATGCTAGATTTGTGGTATGAATCATTACATACATTTTAAACTAGGTTTAATAGTTTTATTTGATAATATCTTCTATTTAGTCATGGGAATGCTGGCCTGGAGATGCGGTATACAAGAACTGTATAAATTAACCTGTATTACTTTTAGCTAAGCATTCCTGATTTCTGTCTATTTGTAAAGGGAAATGCCAAATTTAGGTGTGGTTCTCTTCCTGATTTACGAGTCAATGTACAAACACCCATGCACATCAGATAATAAAGGGTGAGATGTTTTAAAATACAGATACTGAACCCCTGGATTAAATAAAATAATTTTACCATTTGAAATGTATTTTCAATTCCACCTTTATCCTTCATTATATGCTCATGGTTAACAATAGCTTTTGTTTACCGGTATTTATTAAAGTGGACCAAATAATGTGCTTTACTTTAGAAGAACATCCCCAGCTGCAGCAGTATAACTCTTTTTCTTTTCTATTTTCCAGTGGCATCCTTTTCCTTAGTATTCGCCACTCTAACCTTCACTGCTCATTGCATCTTCAGTTGTTTCATGTAAATGTTTCCATTAAACAAATCTCATGCCCTTGAAACCTTGACTGTGTTTTTCATTGCATCTATCACATTTTTGCACTTATCTTTGCAGTATTCAGAGATGGTTCAGTGGTGTTCTGTCATTTGCATATGCACAGTGATATTTTTTGCACATTTACTGCAGCTTGCAGCCTCCAGTTCACAATCACAACTTGTATTCCCAACTGCTATTTCAGTTTTTAGCTATTTCCATTGTCTCAAGCCAAGTTTATGCCATCTCCGAGCAACTGGCTTGATTGTTAACCACTCAACAAGATTTGGGTTGGTTTCCAGGGACACAAAAAAAAGCACATATGGTGCCTATATTTAAAAAAAAAAAGATTTGATTTATAAAATCATAAAGCATCAGTTTAAAATCACTAATAGTAAAATTATATGAGTAGATTGATTATCAGACAAAATTCTTTGTGATTTTCTACATTTGTACAGATTGCTGTAGGTCCAACAAAGGCTGCCATCCATTGGGCTTTTATGAAAATAACATTTTAAACAGTTAATCATGTGCTTGTAGTTTATGCTTCAAATATAAATATGTATGTGCATGTGTACACATACACGCATATGCACATGTGCATATACACATACGCATACACACATGCATACACACATGTTTCAAATTGACAATGGAAAGGAGGTGGTGATTTGGACTATTTAATGGGGTTAGTGGATTCATTGCCTTCATTGCGAGTGGATTTGAGTTTAGGAGCAACGAGGTCCCACTGCAGTTGTACAGGGCCCTGGTGAGACCACACCTGGAGTATTGTGTGCAATTTTGGTCTCTTAATTTGAGGAAGGACATTTATTGTTCTTGAGGGAGTGCAGCGTAGGTTCACCAGGTTAATTCCCGGGATGGCGAGACTGACATATGATGAAAGAATGTGTTGACTGGTCATGTATTTACTGGAATTTAGAAGGATGAGAGGGGATCTTATAGAAACATATAACAGTTCTTAAAGGATTGGACAGGCTAGATGCAGGAAAAATGTTCCTGATGTTGGGGGATGTTGGTGAAAACTGAAGGGGACTTGCCCCCAAAACAAGCATAAGCTAAAGGTGGTTGCAATACAGGCCTGGCAGAGCATACCAAAGAAGACACCCAGCAACTGGTGATGTCCATGAACATTATGCAGGGTACTGTAGAATGGTACAGCATGGAAACTGGCCTTCAATTCAACTGTACATCGGCGAGACCAAGCGCATGCTCGTCAATGGTTTCGCTGAACACCTCCGCTCACTCTGTACATCGGCGAGACCAAGCGCAGGCTCGGCGATCATTTCGCTGAACACCTCCGCTCAATCCGCCTTAACCTACCTAATCTCCCGGTTGCTGAGCACTTTAACTCCCCCGCCAATTCCCAATCAAACCTTTCTGTCCTGGGCCTCCTCCATTGTCAGAGTGAGGCCCAATGCAAATTGGAGGAACAGCACTTCATATTTCGGTTGGGTAGCCCACCAGTCTTCCTGTCTCTGACTACATTCTATCTTTGTCCCACCCACTTCCCTGACATCAGTCTGAAGAAGGGTCTCAACCCGAAACATCACCCATTCCTTCTCTCCAGAGATGCTGCCTGTCCCGCTGAGTTACTCCAGCATTTTGTGTCTACCTTCAACTCAACTCATCCATGCTGACTAAGATGCCTCTTCTAAGCCCATGTTTGGCCCATAACACTCTAAATAAACCATGTACCTGTTCAAGTTTCTTTTAAATGTCGTTTTTGTGCCTAGCTCATTCCATATACACACCACCCGCTGTGTGAAAAAGTTGCCCCTTAGATTACCACTAAACCTTTCACCTCTCACCTTAAACCTATGCCCTCTTGTTCTTGATGCCTCCCATTCTGGGGAAAATACTGTGCATTCACAGTTGGGATAGAGACGGGTTGGGGTTAGGTGAAACTGGAAAGGAGATGATGGGAAATAGAACTAGGTGGAAGGGGATGGGAGAGGTGAACACAGGGAGAAGAAAACTAGTTGGACAGGTGAATAAGTAAGGGAGAACTTGGGGATATGAGTTACTTGAATTTGGAAAATTCTAAGTTAATACTATAGGGTTACCAAGCTATCCAAGCAGAATAGAGAAGTTGTTCCTCCAATTTGCATGTGGCGCCTCTAGCAATGTAGAAGGAGAGACAGGTCAGTTTGGAAATGGGAAGGAGAATTTAACTGACATTTAACCTAAAGCTCAAGATGACCATGGTGGACAGTTGTGTTTTTTCTATTAAACAGTCGCTAGTCTATGGTTAGTCTCCTAGTCTTGGTTTTGCAATGTAGATAAGATCGGTTTGGGAGCGTTGAACGTTGTAGTCCAGTTTGCAAGAGGTGCAGGTGAGCCTTCGTCTCACCTGAAAAGGATGTATACAATCCTTGATAGTGATGAGCGAGAAGGTGAATGGACACATCTGGAAAATGCAGGAAAAAGTGCTAAAGGATGGGGAAGGATGGGCAGACCATAGAGTCATACAGCTTTGAAACAGAACCTTTGGTCCAATTTGTCCATACTGACCAAGATCCCTCGACGACACTAGTTCCACCTGCCCACATATGGTCCTATCCTTATAAACCTTTCCTATCCATGTATCTGCCCCAATGTCTTTTAAATGTTGTTATAGTACCTGCCTCAACTATCTCGAGTCCTGGCAACATCCTTATAAATCCCTTCTGCATCCTTTCTAGCTTAACGACATCCTTCCAATAGCAGGGTGATCAAAGCTGAACACAGTGATGCAAATGTGGCCTCACCAACATCTCAATACCCTGATTGATCAAGCTCAATATACCAAAAGCCTTCTTGACCACCCTATCTACCAATGATGCTACTTTCAGTGAACTGTGTACATCCCAGATCCTTAGATCTCTCTGCTCTACAACATTCCCCTCGGCCACTGTGAAGGTTTTGCCCTGTTTTGACTTCCCAAACCACAACACCACACATTTATCTGCATAACTCTCTACTAGCCATTCCTTAGTCTACTTGCCCAGCTGATTGAGATCCTCCTGCAATTTTTGATAACTATCTTAACTATCTACAATACAGCTGACTTTAGCGTCATCTGCAAACTTGCTAATCATGCCTTTTGCATTCTCATCCAAATCGTTGATAGAAACTGCAAACAGTACTGGTCTTCCGAGTATGTACACTCTACTCAGGCAGCGCAGGCTGCGGTGGCTGGGCCATGTCCACCGCATGGAGGATGGCCGTGTTCCAAAAGACATCCTCTATGGAGAGCTAACATTTGGGAGGAGAACCATCGGCCACCCCCAGCTACGTTACAAGGAAGTCCTCAAGAGAGATTTGAAGGTGCTCGACATCGATGTGGAGTCCTGGGAGAGCCTTGCAGCTGATCGTACAAGGTGGAGAGGTAGCCTGAACCAACATCTCAACACAGTGGAAGAGAAGCTGAGGAACACAGTGGCAGAAAAGCGGGCACGCAGAAAGGAGTCCACACACTAATGTGACCTTTGCGACAGAGACTGTCACTCCCGCATTGGTCTCTTCAGCCACAAACGATGTTGCTCTAGCTGAGGTGTGGAGCAAGCAGCCAACTAGGATGCATCGCCCATGGTCAGCCATGACCGAGGGGGCCTAAGAACCCTTCCCTGAGATGCACCACTAGTCACAGCAGTGCAGTCCGAAAAACAACCTTCTACCATCACCCTCTGCTTCCTTCCATGAAGCCAATTCTCTATTGGCTAGCTCTCCCTCAATCCCATGCGATTCAACCTTCCAGAGCAGCCTACCCTGCATAACCCTATCAAAGGTCTTATTGAAGAACACATAGACGATGTCTATGGCTTTATCCTCGTCAACATTTTTGGTTACTTCAAAAAAAAGATTTGTAAGACACAATCTCCTATGTACAAACCATGCTGACTATCTCAAATCAACCCCAAAAGCATATACAGTGCATTCAGAAAGTATTCAGACCCCTTCACTTTTTCTACATTTTGCTACATTACAGCCTTATTTTAAAATGGATTAAATTCTTTTTTTAATCATCAATCTACACACAATACCCCATAATAACAAAGCGAAAACAGGGGTTTAGAAATTTTTGCAAGGTAATTAAAAATAAATAACTGAAGTATTACATTTACATAAATACAAATACAAATTGCCTTTATTGTCATTCAAAAATAAATTTGAATGAAATGTCGTTGCCATGCAGTCATGATAGTAAAGAGCACAAGACACACAATTACATGAGTTTAATATAGACAATCATCACAGTGACTCCTCCAGGCACCCCCTGACTGTGATGGAGGCAAAGTCTTATCTCCTCCTTTGTTCTTCTCCCGTGGTCAGACAGTCAAATTGCTGATTCGAGGCGATCGAGGCTCCCGATTTTTGAAGCCCCCGCCGGGCGATAGAAGGTCCCACGGCCGAGCCGTGCAGAGCGATGAAAGTCCTGAGCCCCGCTGGGCGATGGAAGGTCCCGCAGCCGAGCCGCGCAGGGCGATAAAAGTTCTGAGCCCCCACCAGGCGATGGAAGGTCCCGCAGCCGAGCCATGCAGAACGATGAAGGTCCTACGAACGGGTCGATCGAGCCTTGTGATTCAGGGCGGTCGAAGCTGCTAGGCTGGAGCTCCCGAAAGCCGGTCGCCAGCCAGGGACCTGCGAGCTCCTGGTGTTACAGTCCACAGAGCCCGCGGCTGAGCCTCCGAAGGTAGAGTTGCAGCCACAATCACGGCGCCACAACAGCCTCCGAATGTCGGCCAGCTCAGAGATGGTAAGTCCAGGCCCTGCGGCCGGAGCCTTCAAGGTCGATCCCAGCTGAGGCCGCCAACTCCACGTTGTTAGGCCATAGCACGAATGAAGATACGACACGGAAAAGGGTTGCATCTCTGTTGAGGAAGAGATTTTTAAAAAGGTTTCCCCCATCACCCCCCACATATACACAGCTAAAAATAGGCTATTACATATATCTAACGCTAACGATAGACAAAGAAAGAAGAAAAACAAACAGACTGCCAGCGAGCCGCAGCTGCAGAGCAGCGTCGCCACTTTCAGACCCTTTACTTAGTACTTTGTGAGGCACCTTTGGCAGCGATTACAGCCTCGTGTTTTCTTGGATATGATGCTACAAGCTTGGCACACCTATATTTGGGTAATTTCTCCCATTCTTCTCTGCAGATCCTCTCAAGCTCTGTCAGGTTGGATGGGGAGCGTTGATGCACAGTTATTTTCAAGTCCCTCCAGAGATGATTGATCAGGTTCACGTCCGGGCTCTGGCTGAGCCACTCAAGGACATTCACAGACTTGTCACGAAGCCACTCCTGCGTTGTCTTGGCTGTGTGCTTAGGGTCGTTGTCCTGTTGGAAGGTGAACCTCTGCCCCATTCTGAGGTTCAGAACACTCTGGAACACTTTTCATCAAGGATCTCTCTGTACTTTGCTCCGTTCATCTTTCCCTCGATCCGGACTAGTCTCCCAGTTCCCGCCGCTGAAAAGCATTCCCACAGCATGATGCTGCCACCACCTGCTTCACCGTAGGTATGGTATTGGCCAGGTGATGAGCGGTGCCGCTTGGTATTCAGGCCAAAGAGTTCAATCTTGGTTTCATCAGACCAGAGAATCTTGTTTCTCATGGTCTGAGAGTCCTTTAGGTGCCTTATGGCAAATTCCAAGCAGGCTGTCATGCGCCTTTTACTGAGGAGTGGCTTCCGTCTGACCATTCTACCATAAAGGCCTGATTGGTGGAGTGCTGCAGATATAGTTGTCGTTCTGGAAGGTTTTCCCATCTTCACAGAGGAACTCTGGAGCTCTGTCAGAGTGACCATTCAGGTTCTTAGTCACCTCCCTGACCAAGGCCCTTCTCCCTGATTGCTCAGTTTGGCCGGGCGGCCAGCTCTATGAAGAGTCCTGGTGGTTCCAAAGTTCTTCCATTTAAGAATGACGGAGGCCTCTGTGCTCTTTGGGACCTGCAATGCTGCAGAAATTGTTTTATACGCTTCCCCAGATCTGTGTCTTGACACAATCCTGTCTCGGAGGTCTACGGACAATTCCTTCGTCTTCATGGCTTGGTTTTTGCTCTGACATGCACTGCCAACTGCTGGACCTTGTATAGACAGTTGTGTGCCTTTCCAAACCATGTCCAATCAATTTAATTTACCACTGGTGGACTCCAATTAAGTTGTAGAAACATCTCAAGGATAATCAATGGAAACAGGATGAACATAAGCTCAATTTTGAGTGTCATAGCAAATGGTCGCAATACTTATGTAAATGTGATATTTCGGTTATTTCTTTTTAATTACTTTGCAAAAATTTCTAAACCCCTGGTTTTGCTTTTTTATTATGGGATTTTGTGTGTAGATTGATGATTAAAAAAAAGAATTGAATCCATTTTAAAATAAGGCTGTAACGTAGCAAAATGTGGAAAAAGTGAAGGGGTCTGAATACTTTCTGAATGCAATGTATATCTTATCCCTCAAAATCTCCTCCGGTAACCTGCCCACCACAGATGTTTGGCTCACTGGTCTGTATTCTCAGACTTTTCCTTGCAGCACTTAAATAGGGCACAACATTAGCCACCCAGCAATTCCCAATGTGGTTTCTGTGAAGCAGAAAGAGAGGGATGAGGGCGAGAAGTGAAGATAGGGCTGGTTGTGGATCATGTTGAAACTGATAGAAATATGAGTTTGACAATGTGTTGAATGCAGAAGCTGGTATGATGAAAGGTGTGGATCATGGGATCTCAATGGTCTGGGAAGAGGGCTTAAGAACAGACATGCGGGAAATTGAGAAAATGTATGTATGAGCTGTAACAATTTTTTTCTGGAAGGAGGAGAACATTTAAGAAGCCCTGAGATTAAAAGGCCTCGTGAACAGTTTAGTTTAGAGATACAGAGCGAAACAGGCCCTTCGACCCACTGAGTCCATGCCAACCAGTGATCCCCACACACTAACACTCTACACACACTAGGGACAATTTACAATTATACCAAGCCAATTAGCCTACAAACCTGTATGTCTTTGGAGTGCGGGAGGAAACCGGAGTACCTGGGGAAAACTCACGCAGGTCAGGGGGAGAAGGTACAAACTCTGTACAGATAAGTACGGGAAGTCAGGATCGAACCAAAGTCGCTGATACTGCAAGGCAGCAACTCTACCACTACACCACCGTGCTGCCCTGGTGTGGTGGAACTGGAGAGATTCAGAAATGAGATTGCATCTTTACAGGATGCAGGGTGGGAGGAAGTATAGTCAAGGTAGCTGAGGGAATCAATATGTTTAAGTAAATTTCAGTAGCGAATCTGTTTCCTGAGATAGAGACCAGGAGATCCAGAAAAGGAAGAGCAGTGTCAGAGATGATCCAGATGAATTGGAGGGGAGGGTGCAAGTTGGTGGCAAACATGGTGAAATTGATGAGTTCTGCATGATTTTTCAGTATTTGTAATCCTCAAGGCACAACCCAGATGTGGGTGGAATATTCTCCATTTCAGATTGAGTGTACCTCCAACAATTCTCAAGGATGTCAGCACCATCAAGGATAAAGCATCCTCTCTAATTGGCACCCAATTCACCAATCTCAAACATGCAATTCCCCCCACCATTAATTCTGTAGATGCAAAGTGCACGAGTTATTTGCCCACATTACCCTAGCAGTAATTCCCAAACCTAAGCTCCCTGCCACAGAGAAGAACGAGGCCAAGGGCAGTAGGCACAGTGCAGCTTCCCCACCAAGCCACTCAAAACCCTGATTTGGGAATGTATCACTGGTCCTTTTTTGTCACTGGGTTTAATCTTGGTACCCCGCACAACAGAAGTGTGGGAGTATCTTCACCAGAAGGACTGCAGCAGCATGTAACAAACATGCTGCTGGGCATACTCGTGACATCTTTATCCCAGCATCTGAGGAGTTCATAAAAATTAATTATTTGTTTTTTTTGCTGTACAACACATTTGACTAATGTAAACACAAAATGCTGGTGTAACTCAGTGGGACAGACAGCATCTCTGGAGAGAAGGAATGTCTACTTTGAATAAGTTCTCCTCTCCCGACGAGAGTTCAGCAATTCTTTCCTACACATGACTAATGTAAACACTCTCTTGTTCTGTGGATGTGTTCAAATAAGCCAAACAACACAAATATTTGCTTTATTGTATTGGATTCAATTAATCATTGTGCCAGACAATGATGATCGTTGAACATATTAACTAGTGAAATGTTAAGCGACTGTAGTGGGGCTTATATTGTGGATTATTAATACTTTCCCATGCTAAAATGTCTCCCCTGGTAAGTTAAGTCATTTGCAGATTGACTGGAATTGTTGTATTATCCTTTCAAAGTATTTTGAAGAAAATTCCACTCCAGAAATATTACTGCAAAGATTAATCTTTTTTCCAGGAACTTAAATCTATCAGTAGGCATATGGCACTGAGGTAATTCACAACATTCATTCAAACATTGACTCTCTGAGATGTATTTGCAGACAGAATCTTAATTTGTGATAAAAAGCTTATGTAACGCCTTGGCATGTGTATTTTTGTATGCATCCGTTTTACTGTGTTCATGGAAATCACCTGATTGTTTGATTGGCCTTTTATTTCAAAACAGTTTTGTAGGGATCCATTTTAAAGATTACATTTCAAAACTTGACAATGTGGTTTGCATCTAATTAAAAATACTAAATACAAATGTTAATATCACCTAACAAATTATGATTTAAATCAGATATACAGAAATCATGAACACTTGTTTTATGTTGCTTGAATGTTGCACTAGTTTAAGGAAAATATTAGATGACACCACAACAAGGCTGCAAACATACTGAAACACTGAAAAATGTTGTCAGATGCGAATGAGTTCATTACCTGCCTTCAGAGCACACTTGTTGGTGACCAGGTACCAATGGTGACATCATCATCCTCCCATTATAATCCTATTATATTTTAAGTTAGAAACTGAATCAATGCTAATGTCTGTCTTTTTGTTTGCAAGGCAGAAGTTTAACACACGAGCGCAGAATTAGAGTAGTTTTGATATCCAAAGAAAAATTACCTGCCTAAATTTAGTTCTTCACTATTAAATGGATCAATGTTTCCTGTTGTGGGAGTCGTGTATTTTTTTGCAACATTATCTGTGGAGATCTTGAGTTCTTTTTTGATCAGGAAAGGCAGTGGAAACTAGATTTTGCAGGGAAATGCCAGCACATAGCCAGCAAAATTTGAGATCTTTGCTCAAAGCTGTAAGTCCCAAACTTAGTAATAGTAGTTTGCTATTGAATCCACATGAATGCCTGAGTGGGATGTGGAGTGAAAGTAACTCCCCACCTTTTAGATGGTAGTGGCTTGCAAAACTTGGAATGACTATGATAATCAATAGTAGTTTTCAATTTTAATGCTTGAGATTTAAATATTCTAGTATTTTTAAATGTATAATATGTAAAAATTGTGATAATTTTTGGATGTTTTTGAATGTTTCCAGATGAAAGAAACATAAAAATACATTTTGACTGACAGCCAGCTAAGGAGACGATGTGGCTTAGATGGCCGTCATTTTTTTCAATAATTTCATAAATAGGTATGCACCTTGTCTCAATAGCATTACAGTGCATGGCCTACCAGTGTGCTAGGCATCATGATTGAGCAACAGATAGACCAAGGAGCACACGTTGATGCTGATCAAACTGAATGAGGCAAGCACAGACATTTTGCCATAAATCAGCCGAAAATTCATGTGGTTAAAACTGACTACACAATTTAGCCTATGCTTTTACAATTGCATCATTTTCAATATACTGCAGTTATGAATGATGCTGCACAATGCATGTCTTTCTCTATTTAAAAAAAATATGTGGCTGAAAAATTAGAATCATTTTGAGAGGGAAAACATGCCAATCTGAAGCAAAGACTCTAGCAATGTATGCTTTCATTTTTAGTACAGTACAGATGAACTGATATCAATATTTAATAAAATATCTAAAACACTTTGAAGCTTGAAGGTAATTACTAAAGTGTATATTTCACTTCTGTCAATTTGACTGGTAAAAAGCAAATAGATTAACAAGTGTGCATTTTCATATTATTTAAATGTAAATTTCATTGTATTTTTAGAATTCTTATTTTAGTATTGGTGGATAATAATGATTTGCTTGTCGTTTAAATAACTCCAAGAAAATAATGTGATTACGAATGGCATTATGAAGTGTGTATTGGCAAAATAATAGATGTTATTATATGATTTCAGCCAAAATGAGAATGTAAAGGATATCATAAGATGTTTGATTTTATATTTAAAAAACCTTTAAAGGCAAATCTTTATGTAATTTTTATTTTGCAATATTTAATGGTTTTACTGCTATACTGGTGGGAGTGATCGTATTGATGATCATTTCCTGTGTCCTGTTCATAAATGCAAAATCTGTTTCTATGGAAACAATTTAGTGCTGTTGCACAGTGTTTGATGTTGAATGGTACCCAGAGTGTGCATTTTATCTAAAATAAAAACAGAAAATGCTAGAAATGCACAGCAGGTCAGGCTTCACCTGTGAGGAGACATAATTTATTATATTTTATATTGCAAATAATGATATACTTTGAACCCCAAAGCACCGAATACGTTGCTTGTATTTAAAGAAGCTGATATTTTAATTATAAGCATATTTATATTGTTAGCTTTGGAAATCAGATCTGTATCGTTTATCATGTCTGAAGAAGGGTCTCGACTCAAAACGTCACCCATTCCTTCTCTCCAGAGATGCTGCTTGTCCAGTTGAGTTACTCTTTTTTTTTTGTCTACCTCTGTATCATGTATGTTGCGTTCAGCTGCAGTTTACAAATTATGGAATTAAAAAGGCTCACAAACCTGATTTTTTTTTTGGTATATCAAAACCTCGAACAATGATTTAAAATAGCTTGGGAAGAACAACAGATCTGTAGTGAATCAACTGAATGACAACCTTAAACATATAAATGTGTTGAATGAGAAATATTTGCCAGTTTTTCTTTCCCATTGAAGCATAATGTGCAAACCATTTTCATAATCACAGATATAACAAACATGATATTGGTATTGCAGCATATTCCTGATGTCATTTTCCTTTTTTTTCTTCCCATTAATCAACATAATTTTGATTATGGGTGCCTTTGATGCAATATCATTCTAGTGCACTTATTTGGCATGGTCTAAAATTCCACAAATAATAAATATATTACAAATGGGTGGATAAATGGCAGCCAGAGTTTAGTCCGAGCAAGTGTGGAGGTTTTGGAGAGTGTACAGAAGAGGTATATCAGAATTCCGCCTGGATTGTAGTGTATTAGCTACAAGGACAGTTTGGAGAAACCTGGATTGTTTTTTCGGTAGTGTTGGAAGCCGAGAGGAGATCTGATAGAAAGAGATAAAATTATGCAAGGCATCAGTAGGGTAAACGGTCAGAACCTTTTTCCCAGGGTGAAAATGTCAAAGACTAGAGAGCATAGCTTTAAGATGAGAGGGGTGAAATTTGAAGGAGATGGTCGGAGCAAGTTTTTTTCCCCACAGAGAATGGTGGGTGTCTGGAATGTGCTGTCAGGGGTGGAGGCAGATACCATCATGACATATCCCCTCAATCCCTGCATATCCCGACAATCCCTGCAGAAGCACATGGATATGAGGGATTAAAGGATATGGATCACGAAAAAGCAGAGGAGATGAGTTTAGCCTGGCATCATGTTCAGCATGGACATTGTGGTCCTATGGTCTGTTCCTGTGCTATACTGTTTTATGTTCTCTATGCAATGGTAAAAAAAAAACACCAACTGATATGATTGCAAGGGCAATTAAACTACCAACCTATGAGTCTTTGGGATATATAAAATAAAACCAGTATATGGAGGAAGCCACGTGGTCACAGGTAAAATGTGCTGAGTGAACTTATACAATTGGCCATGAGAGGCAGCAGCTCTACCATTTTCCCCAATAAGATTTTTAAGAATTTACCTTAAGTGATATGTTCTACAGACTTTCTATCACCAGGATATTCAAATGAAGAACCATCACAATCAAATTTTATTCTCACCATTTAATATCTAGAGATAGGCAGATTTCTCAGATGTGGTTCATATCTGAATCTGGTGAAGGTAAATGTGAAAATCGCCCCCAACACCACCACCACTGTGTCCCGTCCCGTCCCCCCCCCCACACCACCCGCAGCCTGGCATTGCCAAAAGTCTCAAACTGCCCCAAACTATCATGCCTTTTCACAGTTGGCTAATACAATGGAGTATGTAACTCCGATGGTTTATATGTTCAAAATATCAAGATGCTGAACTATGTCAAAAGTAAATCATTTGTAAAAGATTTTGAAATGATTTGTCTTAAATTAATAGTGAAAGGATTGTTACATTTTGTGGAATTCAATTTTTCATAAAACTCAAATCATGAAATATTTTAACTCTTAAGATGTTTTAATAAATCATTCAATATTTTCCCTCCCTTTTAAGGCCAGAGGCTCACCACAAAGCTGCAGCAGCTGCTGCTCCTCCTCCACCACTGCCTCTACCAGAGCCTGTTCCTCCAGAACAAGAGGAGGAAATCCTGGGATCTGATGATGAAGAGCAGGAAGACCCTGCCGATTATTGTAAAGGTAATCCAATCTTTACTGCAGCTGTAATAGTGTCATTTAATTCTTGCAGGGAGATTTGTGTTTCCTCATTGGTTTCTGTATGTATTTCATATTTTTGTGCCTACTTTGGTTAGTGTGTTGGAATATGTGGACTATTTAGCTTTCAAGTGTGGAACAGTATTAATTACTACAGTACTAGTAACTAACAGGAATACTGTTAAGGTTCCATGATTGTTCAAGGAAGAGGAAGGAATAAATTAAAGCATTTTTGTAACTCTAAAATGGCAATATCTTTGTGAAGGTATATTTTGATTGCTGGTAGGTGAGGACTCGGTGGGCCAAAGGGCCTGTTCCATGCTGTATCTCGAAACTAAACTAAAAAACAGTCTGCAGGAGGATTTAATGGGTCGAGCAGTGTCGGTGTGTGAGATAGAATGGTCAACCAATTGAAATCCTGCATTCCTGCTGGTCTTGATGAAGGTTTTTGTCCTGAAATTTCAATCATTCCTCTCCACTGACATGTTGTTTGATCCACCTGGTACCTCCAGCAGATTGTTTGTTGAACAATCATTGAGATAGTTACAAAAGATGCTTGGAATTGGTGCCAGCAACTCTGAAAACTAGTGTCTTTAAAGCATGTTTATAAATGCCCTTTCTTTCCTTTAACTCTGGTAATCAGGGAGAGATTGATTGCCATTAAGATCAAGCTTTTTAATTTGACAATTTTGTGAGGCTTCACTTTGTCTTTAAAACATGTTAAGCTTTTAGTCAAGTGATTTGGAGTTTAGGGAGGATAAAATATTTATTAGATATCAATGGTAATATGATATATATACATCAGGACTACTGCGCATCACAGATGATGGGGACAAAGAGGGCACCAGAATCACACCAGGGATTCTTCCAACATGTCATTGATCTTTCCTTTTCAAACCTATGGCTCACAGGGGAAGCTTCCAATTGAGTCTGTTACACTCAGCAGAACTTGATGCTATTTCTCTTTTCCATTTCCGCAGACTGGAGCTGAGTGACCATTTATGTTCAGTCTTGCCAAGTGCTTTGCAGGGAAATACCTTCAAGTATTTGTTAACTGTCAACTTCAACTTGCATCGCATGTTTGTCAGCTTATGCTCATTATCAAGTTCAACCTGGATGACTTTCACTTTGGGTTTAATTTCAAAACATATAATTGTTTAGTAGAATGAAATACAACATGAAGGCTCCATTTTACGAATCTGCCTTATGCTCAAATGTCCATTAGTTACATAACCATTGTCCAGTTAATTCTATCACAGAAACCAACAGCCTAGCTTGAATACTTGTGTCATCGTAACCTGCACTGATCATCAAAGCTGCCGATCAATTGCAGAAGAAGGCAAATTGAAGTGGGTCCAGGTCATTACTGAGCAAGAGTTAATATGCGCCATACAAACCACTTGAAGTACTTAATCACAATGGATGTGAGTGCCACCAGTTGGCATTCATTATTGATGCTTTCCGAAGGTATCTCCTCAAGAAGGGTCTTCTGGCATTGATCACAAGGACGGAGGTCATAGTGTCATTGCGGGATGTGGAGCTCTCGGACGCACATTATTATTCTCCCAATTCTAAGCAAGCAGGGAGTGATATGCCGCTATCACTTGAGTTATTTGGTTAGCCTCATAGGCAGTGATGGCAAGCAAGCTGTGCCACAGTGGCTGAGCATCTACCTGAAACTACAGTTTACTATGGAAATCTCTCATTGCATTTTCAATGGCCTTCTGGACGTCATCCCTGGACTTCTTGTATAATTCTGGATCGCCTGACTTTTCCTGTGAAATGGTGTGAAGTCATCTCTCATTTCACTGTGATTGCCAGTTTCTTGCTCCTGACTAGACTTTTTTTTCCAACGTGGATTAAGGTGCAGGCTTACTCTGAGAAGGGAGAGTCCTGGCACCCAGCTCATCGACACTAAAGTAATTGAACACATTTCAACTAGCTTAATTAAATCAACTAGCAAGTTTTACTTCAGTGTGAAGCAGCAATTCATTTGCAATCTAGTGTATTGCATTTGTTCCTCATGTTGTTACCTCAACAGATTTAGTGACTGTTTTGCTAAAGACTGTTGTGTCATGTCATTGTCACTTTATTTCTCCTTTCCTCTTCCACTTTGGCCTCTGTATGGTTTTGCAATATTACTACTACTATGCCAAGTTGAAGCTCAAGAAACAGCACCTCATCTTCCATTTAGAACTAACCCTCTGATTAGCACTGCTGTGTGAGTTGCGTCCACCTAAAAGTAACCCTTTTTATCCCAAGGCTGTGAGCACATCTATGTGGATGTGGATCTTGGCAGAACATTGGATGCACTGTCATTTATTTATCCTTTGCAATAAATAACTTGAGCTACTTCTTTTTTATATCTCTGTGAGTTGATGCACTTCAATTGATAAATTTCTCTTTGGACGAAAGAGCCAGGCAGTTTTAAAATGTTAGCTATGCATTGGAGGGCCAAATCAATACGCGAGAGTTACAAATAAATGTATGCCAGAATTGGATTTCATCCAGTGATTTGTAATTTGCTGCATTTGTGATGGTGAGCACAGTATTTAAAGTTCCGTTTTAGAAATTCAGTTGAAAATAGTTTGTCTTCTAAAACCTTGCTTACACATGATTTGTATAACTGAAGCAGGCCTTTCAATTCAATATGAAAGGAGCTATCCAATTCCATTCCCTGCTCTTATTCAGTGCACTTACCATTATCTTGATCTCTGCCTGTATAACATGGTGTTTAATTTGGTCTTGTCTAGCAAAAACCAAAGTATCGCTAAGGACATCAATTTTCCATCTTGCACCTGTAATTTCATTGCTACATATGAGAATATGCTTAACATTAGAAATGAACACTGCAACCCATGCACATTGGATTATAATACTCATTTATACTAATTTATTTTTCGTTCTTTAACTCTATTAATTTCTCTTCGAACTGCAACTGACCACCCTTCAAGCTTACAGCTGTAACCTGCTTTATCACGACTCTATACATTCTTAGACCCTCCATCATGTGTTTGTTAAATTAAACAGTCACAAAGTGATAGAAATACTTTCATATTAAAATTATAGCTTTTCATTATATCTCAAATCTACTTTTCTCTCCTTTTTCTGAAATTATTTGACATTAAGTTGACAATTGTACCAGGGATACCTCTGGTTCAAGTGTTGCTTATACTCATTAACAATTCTTCATTATGGTTGATAGGCATTATTGCCTCTCACTTTATACCCAGTGACCAACTTCTCTTTGATGTTGAAACATCACTGAAGTTTTTTGGGGAAACAAATGATGAATTGATCACATCATCTTCTGGGGAAAATAAAGTAAATGTTGAATGTGCTCTGGTGGGACTAGACCAATTTACAAAATTTAACACTTGTCGCATTCCAAAATAACAACAGCTCAAATAATAATTTATAGTAGAAACTTGCTAATTGACTTCTGCAATGCATTTTCAAACAATTTTTACCAGAAGAAAGCTTTTTTTAAATATTCATTTAACTTGATATGTACCATGTCATGGGCTATCTTAATCAAATGCATATAAAAGTAGCAACTTGAAAATGTTTATGTTTTGACATGTTATGCCATGATTGAGTATTCTCTTGCCTTAAGGTAAAATCGCTTTAATTCAAGATCTTATCTTGTTAAAAGTATATCTTGCTGATATTTGAGGATGGCATATTAGTATTCTAGTAGCAAACAATATAAATTATAATGAAGGAAACAAGCTCCCTTGATTTTGTTGTGGTATTTATTTGTTGCCATAGAGTTTTATCATGTTATGCTTGTTTCCAGTAGTTCTCCTGCAAGTACAAAGTTTATGTTGAAGTATGATTTCCTGTTGTGACTGGAAGGAAGCAGTGATGACTATCACATCCACTTTTAGAGATACAGCATGGAAACAAGTCATTTGGCCAACCGAGTCCGTGCCGACCAATCATCACCTGTACACTAGTTCTATCCGATAAACTAGGGACATTTTTACAGAAGTCAATTAACCTACAAACCTGCCTATGTTTGGAATGTGGGAGGAAACCGGAGCACCCAGAGAAAACCCACGCGGTCCCAGAGAGAATGTGCAAAAATTCAGGACTCTCTTCTGTATTGATCCTGGACTACCACTTAATAATGTGTGGAGGGGTTTATTGATTAATTGTGTAAGAAGATAGACACAAAAAGCTAGAGTAGCTCAGCGGGTCAGGCAGCATCTCTGGAGAAAAGGAGTAGGTGACCTTTCGGGTTGAGACCCTTCATTGTGTAAGTTTTTTGTCGGTCAGAAAATCACTTTTGGAACTAATATACAAATGATATGTCCAGACATATGTTGAAAACTACTACCTTGGAATAATGAACTTGGGGATGTGCTTAATGCCACTGTTACAACTATTTATTTGGTTAAATAACACCCGGTTTTGAATCATTCTCCGTTGTCAATACAGTTTTGGAATATGTGCTTTCTAGAAGAAAAAATAGTTGCTTACTTGTTATTTTTCTCCTTTCAGGTGGCTATCATGCTGTGAAAATTGGTGATTTATTCAATGCACGATACCATGTAATTAGAAAGCTGGGATGGGGACATTTCTCTACAGTGTGGCTGTGTTGGGACATTCAGTAAGTAAACATTTTTGTAAATACTATAAAGATGCAATTGTTGTCAACTTCTACGACATTTCCTATTTTCATAATTGAAAACAAATAAACTATCCACTTCCTTTTCACATCCATTTCACAAAAGATGCATTACTATCTACAAATAGAACTACTAGAAAATGTTGGAAGTATTGTGTCTCTGGAGGGAGAAGCAGAGTTATGGTTCATGCTGATAACTCTTCATGAGAACTTGGGAAAATTTAGAAAACATGAATGTTTTAAGCTGTGATGATGCTTCCTTCACCACTTCCCTGTGTATTGTCTGTGTTAGGTTCGAGCTCAAGAGAAAATGGATGATGCGGGTCAATATCAACAGAGGACGATGAAGGCTAGTTACTGGCTAATCTGTCAAGAGAAAGTTAAAACAGACAAAAACAAATAATGCTGTAATTGTGATCGGTTATTTCAGGTTTGCAGCAGCTGCTCTGTGCTACATATCACAGTTCCAACATTCTTGGATAGGTTGGGTGAGTGGGCAGATGCATGGCAGATGCAGAATAATGTGGATAAATGTGAGGTTATCCACTTTGGTGGCAAGAACAGGAAGACAGATTATTTTCTGAATGGTGTCAGATTAGGAAAAGGAGAGGTGCAACGAGAGCTGGGTGTGCTTGTACATCAGTCACTGAAATTAAGCATGCAGGTACAGCAGGCAGTGAAGAAAGCTAATGGCATGTTGGCCTTCATTGCAAGAGGATTTGAGTTTAGGAGCAAGGAGGTCGTACTGCAGTTGAGATCGCACCTGGGGTATTGTGTGCAATTTTGGTCTCCTAATTTAAGGAAGGACATAATTTCTGTTGAGGAACACCTTAATTCCTTGGATGGCGGGACTGACATATGATGAAAGAATGGGTCAACTGGGCTTGTATTCACTGGAATTTAGACGGATGAGTGGGGATCTTATAGAAACATATAATATTCTTAAAGGATTGGACAGGCTAGATGCAGGAAAAATGTTCCCGATCTTGGGGGAGTCCAGAACCAGGGGTCACAAGTTTAAGAATAGGATAGGCCATTTAGGACTGAGATGAGGAAACATTTCTTCACCCAGAGAATTGTGAATCAGTGGAATTCAGTGCCGCTGAAGGCAGTGGAGGACAATTCTGGATGTTTTCAAGAGAGTGTTAAATCTAGCTCTCAGGGCTAAAGGAATCAAAGGATATGGGGAAAAAGCAGGAACGGGGTACTGATTTTAGATGATCAGCCATGATCATATTGAATGGCGGTGCTGGCTCAAAGGGCCAGATGGCCTACTC
The DNA here is from genome assembly GCF_053455715.1 of Rhinoraja longicauda. Classification (NCBI taxonomy): domain Eukaryota; kingdom Metazoa; phylum Chordata; class Chondrichthyes; order Rajiformes; family Arhynchobatidae; genus Rhinoraja; species Rhinoraja longicauda. The sequence continues at coordinate 13,546,481 of NC_135975.1, forward strand.
CTGCACCTATTTTTCTATGTTTCTTTGGTTGTTTCATTTTTCTCAATTGAACATCTGTTTACACCTCCAAGAGACCGATTAGCTGCCTTTAACATACCATCACCACCTTCTATCAGCTGACACCAATTTGTGCCATCCATTTTTCTTGGCCTTAATGTGATCACAGACATTATGGTTGATTTCCACAGTCTAATCCTTTTACTACAATTTAATGCATACCCACTTTCTGTGGTTCTGACAATAAGCAATTGACCTGCAACATTAACTTAGTTTCTCTTTCCACAAATGCTACCTGATGTGCTGAGTACTTTTAGGCTGTACTATTTCCATCTTCAGTTAGAAGCTTTGATTGGATGATTATCCTGCCTATCCTAGAAACCAATTCAAATTTCATTTTTGTTCAACTTCGGAGATTTAAGTGTCGCTGGCAAAGCCAGCATTTATTGTCCATTCTAACTGCGCTTGAGAAGATGGTCATGAGCTGCCTTCTAGAATCACTGCAGTCCTCCTGGTGAAGATACCACTCCAATTCGCCAAATAGTAGAATCTTTCCAAGATTGATAACAAGAAGCAGTGAAGTACCAGCACTATTACTCTAAATAAGATTAATGTGTGACTTGGAAGGGACAATAGACATTAGACAATAGGTGCAGGAGGACATTCGGCCCTTCGAGCCAGCACCACCATTCAATGTGATCATGGCTGATCATTCTAGATCAGTACCCCGTTCCTGCCTTCACCCCATACCCCCTGCCTCCGCTATCCTTAAGAGCTCTATCTAGCTCTCTCTTGAATGCATTCAGAGAATTGGCCTCCACTGCCATCTGAGGCAGAGAATTCCACAGATTTACAACTCTCTGAGTGAAAAAGTTTTTCCTCATCTCCGTTCTAAATTGTCTACCCCTTATTCTTAAACTGTGGCCCCTGGTTCTGGACTCCCCCAACATTGGGAACATGTTTCCTGCCTCTAACATGTCCAATCCCTTAATAATCTTATACGTTTCGATAAGATCCCCTCTCATCCTTCTAAATTCCAGTGTATACAAACCTAGTCGCTCCAGTCTTTCAACATATGACAGTCCCGCCATTCCGGGAATTAACCTAGTAAACCTACGCTGCACGCCCTCGATAGCAAGAATATCCTTCCTCAAATTTGGAGACCAAAACTGCACACAGTACTCCAGGTGCGGTCTCACTAGGGCCCTGTACAACTGCAGAAGGACCTCTTTGCTCCTATACTCAACTATAGGACAACAGAAGGTAACAAAACAGGCAATACGGGCTGAAAAGATGACGAACGAGGGGAAACTGGCCAAGAATATAAAGAAGGACAGTAAAAGCTTCTTTAGATATCTTAAGAGTAAAAGAGTAGCAAAGTCAAATGTGGGTCCGTTGAAGGCAGACACGGGTGAAATTATTATGGGTAACAAGGAAATGGCAGAAGAATTGAACAGGTACTTCGGATCTGTCTTCACTAAGGAAGACACAAACAATCTCCCAGATGTACTAGAAGACAGAGGATCTAGGGGGGTAGAGGAACTGAAATAAATTTTCATTAGACGAGAAATAGTATTGGCTAGACTAATGGGACTGAAGGATGAGAAATCCCCTGGGCCTGATGGTCTGCATCCCAGGGTCCTCAGGGAGGTGGCTCTAGAAATAATGGATGCATTGGTGATCATTTTCCAATGTTCAATAGATTCAGGATCAGTTCCTATGGATTGGAGGATATCTAATGTTATTCCACTTTTCAAGAAAGGAGCGAGAGAGAAAATGGGGAATTACAGACCAGTTAACCTGACTTCGATGGTGGGAAAGATGCTGGAGTCAATTATTAAAGAGGTAATGACGGTGCATTTGGATAGCAGTAAAAGGATAAGTCCAAGTCAGCATGGATCTATGAAAGGGATCTATGAAAGGGAAATCATGCTCCTATACTCAACTCCTTTTGTAACATTCCATTGGCTTTCTTCACTACCTGCTGTACCTGCATGCTTCCTTTCAGTGACTGATGCACTAGGACACCCAGATCTCGTTGTACGTCCCCTTTTCCTAACAACACCATTCAGATAATAATCTGCCTTCCTATTACCACCAAATTGGATAACCTCACACTTATCCACATTAAACTGCATCTGCCACGCATCCGCCCACTCACACAACCTGTCCAAGTCACCCTGCAACCTCATAGCATCTTCCTCACAGTTCACACTACCACCCAGCTTTGCATCATCTGCAAATTTGCTAATGGTACTTTTAATCCCTTCATCCAAGGGAGCTTGAAGATGATGGTGTTCCCATATCCCTGCTGACCTTGTCCTTCTCTATGATTGGGTCACAGATTGGGAGATGCTGCAAAGTGTACAGAGAACGTAGAAAAGTACAGCACAGGAACTAGTCCTCCAGCCCATAATATCTATGCCAAAAGAAATTTATCTCCTCCGCTTACACTTGATCCATTCCCTACATATCCAGGTGCCCATCTAAAAGCCTCTGACACACCACTATTGTGTTTGCCCAAGCAGCGCGTTCCAGGCACCCACCACTCTCTACGTTAAAAACTTGCCCTGCACATCTCCTTTAATCTTTTCTCCTCTTGCCTTAAAGCTATGCTTTCTAGTCTTTGACATATCCACCTTGGAGGCTCAAGGTTCTGACTGTCTCCTTTATCGATTCCTCTGATAGTTTTATATACAGTAAACTGTTTATAACGGATTTTGGTTATTGATGCCATCCTGGCTCCTAGCCCCAACGTCTGACACTATCCCTGGCTCGTAAGGTTCACCAGCGAGCCTTTCTTCATCCACCGCACGGTCCAGATGACACAGCTGTTGTTGCAGCTCACATTGTAGCCCCTGTGGACAGCACTTTCTTCAGGCTGTGCCACTGACGGGATGTGTTTGGTCAGAGAATATAGATGCAAAGTACTTGTTTAGTACCTCGCCTACATCCTCTGACTCCAAACATAAGTTCTCTCGTTTATCCTTGAGCAGTCTTTGCTTTGTGCTGGTTACCCTCTTGTTTTTAATGTAGGTGGATTTTGAGTTGTACCAATGTGAAGAGAATGCCTTGTCCTGGAAGGTGTTCTGAAATATTTTGATGTCATACTCACCCAGCCAAGCGGAGAATATTCCATCATGCTCTTGACATGCCTTGTAGCTGGTGGAAAAGCCTTGGGGAGTTAGAAAGGTGAATCACTCACCACAGGATACCTAGCCTCTGGCCTGCGCTTGTAACCATATTATTTAAGAGGCTTATCATTTGAGTTACTGATCAATTGTGCCACCTGGAGCTATTGATGATAGGGGACTGTGCAATGATAATGTCATGGGTAGGTGGTTAGACAGTTTTTTAGAGATGGTCATTAGCTTGCACTTCTATGATGTGAATCTTATAACCCATTTTTCAGTTCATAGTTAAATCTAGATCTTGCTGGATGCAGGACCAGACTCTGACTAGTCTGAAGAAGGGTCTCGACCCGAAACGTCACCTATTCCTTCTCTCCAGAGATGCTGCCTGTCCCGCTGAGTTACTCCAGCATTTTGTGTCTATCTTCCATTAAATAGATTCCCAAACTCAACCTCTCTTCATTGGAGAAATTTTTCATCCCATGAATCAACCTGAGGTATTCTATGGTACTTTGGAACTTTATTTTCGCATGTACCAAGGTACAGTGAAATTCATCTTCTGCATACAGTTCAGTAAAAGCATTACTATACATAAACACAATCTCGGATAAGTACAAGTTTATAGGAATAGTACTCTGAGACAGTATAGAAGAGTCACTATTTTTTGGTGCTATTTTTCTTGATTCAAGTCCAAGTTGTTATATATGTAGAGTTCTTAACTTGGCAATATAGGACTGACTGTTGTCCTGGCGACACTATAGGCACTGTTGGCCTGGCCAATTGAAGTTGTTGGTGTCCTCCACTGCTCCGTGCCGCTGCAGGCAGTGTCTGATCCGCATGCTCGGCAACTTCGAGTGATGGCTGATCCAATCAAGCCTCAGGCTGCTGCAGCGGTCTACTCCACGGATGAGCCGTTGTCCCTCGCGTCATCCGGCCACAGTTCAGTCTTCATGCCCCAGGGGCATCTCCTGCAACTGACCTCGTAGCAGCCACAGTGCAGTAGGAATGGGCTATAGGGAGGGAGATACAAATCACAAAATGTGTTTGGACTGTTACTTGGATAAGGGAAGGTGCAGAGGGGTAAGGCCTAATGAAGGTAAATTGGATTGATATAGATAGGAATCACAATTAGCGTAGAGAAAGTGGACCATATGGACCTGTTTCTGTGCTGTACATTCCTATGATTCTATGAAGTGACAGGAATCGAACAATATGTGGATATTAGCTGGAGATGGTTTTGCTCCAATTTTAATTGTCACTGCAATCAAACTTAGATAGATAATAGTGTTATCAACATACATATTAAAGCTGATATTGTGCATCTAAATATCATCACCAATGAGAATAATGAGCAGGAGGGAGTAAAGTTTGGAATTGGGGTTGGCTCTGCGTATTTGGGCAGTGGAATGCCATGGAAGTGGACTGCAGAGGAGAGAAACTGGGGATTTTTGGCCATGACAGAAGCGATGGTGATTGAGATTAATGAGGCAAGACAAAATATTTGTGGGTCAGGCTGAATAGACTCAAATACAGGAAGGTGGAAGACTTCCTATCACACAGCACAAGGCCATTGAATCCATGTAGGCTCTTGCCAGAACAGTTCCATTATTTCTATTCTTTGATTGCTGCATTTGGGAATGTTATTGTAAAAAGGAAAGCTGCTTGATGATTTCTTCAGTTAATAAGTGTTGGTTGGCATCATGAACATGCTGGGAGCCCTCTTTACAACTCCAGATTCTGTCGCCTCAGCTCCACCATGAATTTAAAAAGAATTCTTCTGAGAACTACGAATGAGATCTATCATGCGGTTGTAAACAATCTGTTTTTCTTGTATTGTGGATTGACAAACTGATGTTTAGTGTATACATTTGAATTGATCAAACAAATCGTTTTTAGTAATTTTATTTTAAAATATTCCACATCTCCAAATGTAAATGACAGATCAGTAACTTGAAAATGTCTGGAATTTATTTTGCACAACACAAGTTGATCATATTTCCCCAATTCAGGAACCATATAATATTGTTGTAGCATTGTGTAATATTATATTTTTGTGATTCTAATGGTGAATATCTGATGACATTTGGCTCATTTAGTATAGCCACAGAAACAGAAGAAATGGAAGTCAGAATAAATCATCCCATAATGTTTGTGTTACTTTTGAAAGTAAGAAGCAATTTGTCTCTTATTGATTCAGATTACAGATAATGAATGGACGATACGACAAGATACGATAGATAATGTGATCAGCCATAATCACATTGAATGGCGGTGCTGGTCCCACCATGTGGACACATTCACTTAACATAATTTACTGCAAACTAAAAGAAATTAAAATATTTCTACATCCAGTTCTATGATGGAATGATGTACAGTATAGTGTATTCTGGAATTAAATATTTGTACATATATCAAAATATATTGATTAGCTAGGAATGGAGTTGAGGATTTTGATCCTGTCTGCCTCTTCTCCTAAAGCAGTGTTCATAATTCTAGTTGAAAAGCAAAAACTGCAGATGCTGGCAATCTAAAATGAAAATGCAAGAAATGGGCAGCATGGTGGCGCAAGGGTAGAGTTGCTGCCTTACAGCGCCAAAGACCCGGGTTCGATCCTGATTACGGATGCTTGTCTGTGCAGGGTTTGTACGTTCTCCCATTGACTTGTATGGGTTTTCTCCAAGATCTTTGGTTTCCACTCCAAAAATGTACAGGTTTGTAGGTTAATTGGCTTGGCATAATGTAAAGTGTCCCTCCTGTGTGTAGGATATTGTTAATGTGCGGGGATCGGGTGGGTGAGAACACAGTGGGCCGAAGGGTTGTTTGCATGCTGTATCTAAACTAGAAACTAAATATTCAGTGGCTCACATATATATGTGGAGAGAGAAACAGATTACTGTTTCGTGTAGATGATCTTTCACCAGGCAAATTAATTTTCAATCTCAGGTTTTCAATGTTCCGTCACATTTAAATAAGCTAAGTCAACAGTCAACATTTACCTTTCTGCCTCAATGCAGCCAGACTTTCTTCCACCAATGCTTCACATCTATTATTTCGCTCAGTAGAATGCCCTTGTTTGATTCTGTTCTTGAGTATCCAGTTATAAGCAGAGCTCATCAATCAAAGGTTTTTCTTTCAACCTGCCACCACTAAAGTCCTCCCAAAGATTTCCCTTCCCTAGACTCACAATCCACTCTTTCCATCTGTACATTCTGGCCGATGTAATGTCATTTAACAACTTGAGCCTCAATATGTATTGGAAAACAGAGAAACTGCAGGGTAGGGTGAGGAAAATGTATGAGAAGAGAAAGTAAAGAAGGACCTCGTTTCGGTTACATTTGCCACCTGGGTAAATACCAAATTAACAGATGGTGGCTTGCTGGCCGTGAAATCCAACGGATGACCACAGTGAGAGATTGGTCTCAGTACGGGAGGAAAGAGAGACCATTACAGAATGATGCTGAGAAACCATGTCCTGAGAGCTTGGGAGAAAAAGTGGCCATTGTGGGATCATGATGGTGAAGCATCCTTGAGATTGGAGGAGTATTTTTTTTGAAATCTACCAATCCACAAAAAATTATGAAAAGATATTTACCTCCTCTGTGACAACTCGAGATCCCCTTTTCCTGCATGATTTTTTTGAACCCTCAAAAGCTGGAGTGACCAGTGTAAAACCTAAAGCAGCCTTGCAAAGGCATTGTGGGAGACCGATTTAAAATGTTAATCAATTACCCCTCATCCTGTTGTTGCATAATATGAAACCCTTACCACAAAAACAAGAGTGGAATAAGACAAATTAGATGTTCTTTTTTGGTTAATTTTTCACCCCTGAAAATTTCTTGTGCCCAGAGTAGGTCTGGGTTAATGACAGCTTCCATATGATGCTGATGACATTGAATCTCAACTTGCTCAATCTGCTCTTCAACCGCACGTACACAGCCACTCAACTTTAAGTAAAAAGTCCAATGTTTCATGCTCTTCTGCTTCTAAAATACACATCCTAGCTAACTTAGCTATTCGAATATCACTGTACTTAAATTGGTACAGGTGACAATAAAAGACCTTTGAAACCTTTGAATTCTCTCCTGGCTGGCTACTTCTCTTTCATCCTTCATAAAGTGCTTCCTCCACTCTAATTAGGATACAGTCATTTTCATGATAAACAATATGCTTGCTGATCAAAATTAACTTTGGTCTGAAAAAGCATCGCTTTTAGTAAATTCCAGTTTATGTTACTATCCACATACAAATTCATTTATTAGTTGATTAGTTTGCTCTCTCTCTTATTTTTTTCACAGATTCAGCTAAAGTAGGGTTCATAAGGTCATAAGTGATAGGAGTAGAATTAGGCCATTTGCCCCATCTAGTCTACTTCGCTATTCAATCATGGCTGGTCTATCCCTCCCTCCAAACCCCATTTTCCTGCCTTTTCCCCATAACCTCTGACACCTGTACTAATTAAGAATCTATCTCTGCCTTAAAAATATCTACTGACTTGGTCTCCACAGACTTCTGTGGCATAGAATTCCACTGATTCACCCCCACTGACTAAAGAAATTTCTCCTCATCTACTTCCTAAAAGTATGTCCTTTAATTCTGAGGTTATGACTTCTAGTCCGAGACTCTCCCACTAGTGGAAACATCCTCTCCACATCCACATTATGTAAGCCTTTCACTATTCTGTATGTTTCAATGAGGTCTCCCCTCATTCTTCTAAACTCCAGCGCCTACAGGCCCAGTGCCGACAAACGCTCATCATAGGTTAACCTACTCATTCTTGGTATCATTCTTGTAAATCTCCTCTGTACCCTCTCCAGAGCAAGCACATCCTTCCCTAGATATGGTGTCCAAAATTGCTCACAATATTCCAAATGCGGCCTTACCAGCGCCTTATAGAGCCTCAGCATTACATCCCTGTTTTTGTACGCAAGTTCTCTTGAAATAAATGTTAGCATTGAGTTTACTTTCTTTACTACCGATTTGACTTGCAGATTAACTTTTTGGGAATCCTGCACCAGCACTCCCAAGTCCCTTTGCCCCTCCGATTTCTGGATTCTTTCCCCATTTAGAAAACAGTCTACGCCTTTATTCCTACTACCAAAATGCATAACTCCACACTTTGCTTTCCACAAGTTCCTATTACTTTTTTATTTTTCCAACATCAAAACAATAGAAGCTGGAAGTACTTCACAGATTAGGTAGCATCTGCGGAGATTAATTTCAGATTTTCAGTCTGTGCAATATTTTACTTTTGGATTCCACAATCTTCTGTTTTGCTTTATGCATCTGATGTTTGCTTTCTGGTGTTCTGATACAATACTCCATTTTTAAACTTGTTTACGTTTTCATTTACTTTCTTTTCACAGTGGAAAAAGATTTGTTGCCATGAAAGTGGTAAAGAGTGCTCAGCACTACACAGAAACGGCTCTGGATGAAATTAAGTTACTTAAGTGTGTAAGTACTACCTCATTGGTAATGCAGGAGATCCCCATGTTATGGGCGTTTGGTTAATGAAAATCATGACCCAAAATTTGAGATACGGAATAAAATTCACTCTCACAGAATTTGTGAAAAAAAATTAACAATTTTATTTCAACTAACATTTCTTGATGCATGTGCAGATGACACAGTTCTGTGTTATGGAAAACCATGATTCAAACTGTTTTCTAGGAACACAACCCCCTCCTGACAAAGTCTGAAGAAGGGTCTCGACCCGAAATGTCACCCATTCCTTCTCTCCAGAGATGCTGCCTGTCCCGCTGAGTTAATAGACAATAGACAATAGGTGTAGGCCATTCGGCCCTTCGAGCCATTTCTAAATGTGCAGTACGAGGCTAATTGGAAATATATCATTTACAAATATAACCATTCAATGTGATCATGGCTGACCATTCTCAATCAGTACCCCGTTCCTGCCTTCTCCCCATACCCCCTGACTCCGCTATCCTTAAGAGCTCTATCTCTTGAATGCATTCAGAGAACTGGTCTCCACTGCCTTCTGAGGCAGAGAATTCCACAGATTTACAACTCTCTGAGTCAAGTGGTCATTTATCTCCATTTTAACTATTTTTCTGCAACCAATACAGAAGGGTACAAGAATAATAATTTTTCTCTGGTTGTTTGCAATCGACATTGATTTTTTTTAATGGGTACTCCAAAGCATTTAGCGAGGACTGGCAATTCTAAGGTTTACGTATAAACTGATTTTTGTATTAGGCTGGGAGCTGAGATTTTTTAACATTGGGGATTTCAATTATTCTAGAAGGCAGTGAGCTGCCACTTTCTCAAGGACAAATAGGAATTAGGCAGTAAATGCTGGCATTGCCACTAACACCCAAGCCTGAAAGTTATTTTTTTTAATTTTAATTTTTTTTAAATTTTATTTAAATTTTAACAAAGCACATACATGTTACAACTCATAGTACCCAATGATACCTACATTATAAATTCGATTATACATTATAAATTCGATTATATGTATATACATGTAAATGATATATTTCCAATTAGCCTCGTACTGCACATTTAGAAATTGACACAGGTTATAATTATATATGGTTTGCTATTTTGAAAACTATCGCAAATTTGTTCTATCCACTTCCATTTGTCTAGGTTTTCAAAATCAACGTGCAGACAACTTTATTAACGCTCTAAACCTGGTTCTTTAAGTATTAGATATTTTGGTTTTATCTTACAGTGACATTTGCAACCTTATTTATAAGGTGCAAAAACTTTATTTCACTCTTCCCCACCCACTTCCTAAAGGCTTTTTTTTATTGTGTGGTTGATTTAAAAAAAAATTCCCATCACTTAGAATGAAATTTTGTTTGAAGTTCTAATTGCTCTAACTTGATTTCCAGCAGTTGAACCTCATGTGATGAATTGTGGAACACTCAAGTTCAATATCAAAATAGCTGATATCCTAATTTTTTTAATGTCATTGTAAATCTATCTGACAGAAATGTAAAGAAGCCACTTAAAACAGTAGCCTATTTGGTAGCTTGAACACATATTTAAATAATATCCACAAATATGAAATATTAATCTCTTCTCGATGGCAGCCACTGTGTGTTGCAGATATTTTGCTACCAAAGAGAATGTGCCTTACGGAGCCTTATTTCAGGTGGAGCATAGCAAATATTAAAAGTGTTGTCCTTTAGGAACAATATGTTTCTTGGTTTAAACTGCCCTAACTCTATTTTTAATTTTTTGGGGTCAATTGCACACTATCCACAGCAAAGGTTCAGCACACCAAGAAAATGGTGAAATCCAATTTCTAGGTTAATGTTTTTAATTGATGCAGAGACTGAGGGGGGGGGGGGGGGGGGGGGGGAGCAAGAAAATCAAAGCAACTGTAAAAGGGGGGTGATATTGTATTATTCGGACATATCCTTATGAAAGAAATAATTTAAAAATCCCTTTGATTATGTTTTTGGAACATCATTGAAATTAAGATCATCAACTGGCATTGATATTGTGAGGTATGACATTTGATCCCATATAATATCCAATCACTCTTGCATTCAATGCTAATCAGAGAAAAAAAGTTATTACCACTTCCAGCAATTTTATCTCTGTATTGCACTTGTTGGTGTTCCTGGATTATTTTGAGATATTAATACCCCAAGAATTTATTAAATAAATTTTAATATCAGTCTTAATATAAATTTCTCTAGTTTAAAAATCATCTACTGAAGCTTGTTATATTTGAAATATGTTCAAGTACAACTGATGGTGCTCTCTTGGTAATTTTGGTTTCATTGTTCCCAGGTACGAGAAAGTGATCCCAATGATCCAAATAAAGATATGGTGGTACAATTAATTGATGATTTCAAACTTTCAGGCATGAACGGAATACGTATCCTTTAGCGGTTTACTTATATTTGTATGTTCTGTTATATTAGCGTTAATAGTCCTGGTATAATTTAGCACACTAAATTAAATAGACCATTTTAAATTGTGTACCCATCCTCTAGAAAATGCCTTTCTCTGTGGCCATTTCAAGGGTGAATTGGAAAATTTGGTTTGGCATCGTTGTACAGAATGGAAACCGGTCCATTGGTCCACCGCATTTATGTGCACTAACATGCTATTCCACATCTTTAATTCCATTCTAGGCTTTGTTCATTCAAGTACCTATCTAGATGCCTTTTAAATATTGTTACTGTTCCTGCCTTCACCACCACCTCTGGCAGCTCATAGCAAATACCCCTTAGATAACCTTTAACTTCCCTCTCACCTAAACCTATGCCTTCTAGTTTTAGATAGCCCTACCATTTGAAATTGACTTTGGATATTTACCCCATCAATGCTTCTCATAATCTTATATTCCTCTATCATGTGACCACTCAGCCTCCTTTGCTCCAGGGAAAACTGGCATAACCTATCCAATCTCTCCTCATGAATCAAACCCTCCAATCACAGCAACATCTTGTGTAATGACATATTTCGTACAATGTAGTGACCAAAACCTCACACAATACAACTATAACATGATGTACCAATTCTTATACTTATTGCCTCAGCTGGTGAAGCACACCATATGCCTGATACCTGTGTGGCACTTTTAGGGAACTATGAAAGTGTACTTCTACCCCAAGGTGTCTCTGATCAATAAAACTCCCCAGGGCTCTACCATTCACCGTGTATGTCCTGCCCTGGTTTAATTTCCCAAATGCATCATGATGCACTTGTCCATATTAAATTCCATCTGCTTCACTGCCCACTACACCACCAATTCTGGTGTCATCTGCAAGCTTACTCATAGTTCTACCTCCATTCTCGAATAATCATTAATATTTTTGTGTGATAAACAACAAAAGACATAGCAGCGTACCACAGGTCACAGGTCTCTAATCCGATAAGCAACCCTTCACTTGGACCACCTACCTCTTACCACCAAGCAATTTTGCTATCTCACCTTGGAACACACATGTTTGAACTTTCTGGACCAGCCTATCATACAGGACCTTGTCAAAGGCCTTGCTAAAGTTCATGTCTACTGACCTGTTCATCTTCTTGCTCAATCTCTTCAAAATAACTCAAATTTGTGACTCACGATTTCCCATGCATAATGCCATGAATAAAGGCATAATATTAGACCATAAATTAATGTTGAAACTTCTTTTGGGAAATCCTTTTACGTGCCTTCCATAGTAATTTTGCATACAGCTCATCAGCCCCTGGACATTTGTCAATCCTTACAAATCAGAGTTACAGAGAGATGAAAGGAACTTGACCATTTGGTGATTTAGGCACTGAGGTAAGAATTTTAAATTGGAAATATTGGTAAGTTCGGAGCCAATGTAGCTTGATGCCACAGAGGAAATTAATGAATGGGGTCTGAGCAGAATTTGTAATTTATCCAAGATCAATATTATCATTATGGGAATTGGTGTCTCCTCAGATTAATAAGAAATGAGTTCAGTGGCAATTATGAAAAACTGTTGTACAATGCAATGGGGTGCTGAAAATAATGAGATCAGAGTATTTTCTTCCTTAACTATATTATAGATGTCTGTATGGTGTTTGAAGTGCTGGGTCATCACCTTTTGAAATGGATCATCAAATCCAATTACCAGGGCCTTCCTATTCTTTGTGTGAAAAGTATTATTCAGCAGGTGGGTCAGCAAAAAATTAACCAAAACAATACAAAGTCATTTCCATGCTGTCTAAATGCTGTATATTCTTTTAAACTTATCTTTATTTCGCTTTTAAAGATTTATTAGACCAGATATCTATGTTGGAATTTTTTTTTGGAAAGCACTTTAATTAAATTTGTTAAAATTAAATTCCCTGAGGAAAAGAAGAATATTTTGGTGAATACATATTTAAATGTCGTCACCTTTGCTGATTTTAGATCTTGGGCTGCTCTCTTATTGCATATCTTTTTTTCCTGCTTTATTCACTTTGATTGCTTATAGGTCCTGCAGGGTTTGGATTATCTACACAGTAAATGCAAGATTATCCATACAGATATAAAACCAGAAAACATATTAATGTGTGTAGATGAATCTTATATTCGACGCATGGCTGTGGAAGCAACAGAATGGCAAAAGGCAGGTGCTCCACCACCCTCTGGCTCTGCAGGTAAGTAATGCTTCTAAGGTGTTTCACATTGTTGTTTTTGAGACTTTTTTGTTCCATGTTCAATAATCTATTTAATTTATATGGTTTGAAAATTGTTTATCAAGATTGTTAGTCATTTTACAAACCAAGCCTGCTACAGAGAAAATAGAAAAGTACAAAACAGGAACAGGCCCTTCGGCCTACAATGTCAGTGCGAAACATAATGTCAAGATAAACTAATCTCATCTGCCTGCATATGATCCAAACCCCTTCATTTTCTGCATATCCATGTGCCTATCTGTAAGCCTCCGAAATGCCACTATCGTACCCGCTTCACTACCTTTCCTGGTAGTACATTCTACCCTCTGTGTAAAACAATAGTTACCTCGCACATCTCTTTTAAACTTTAGCCCTTTCACCTTAAAGCTGCCTTTGACATCCCTGTCCCCATCCCAGGGATAAAGGTTCCGACTGTCTCCCTATTTCTGTCAGGTCTCCCCTCAACTTCCAGCAATCCAGAGAAAATGGTCCAGTCTGTCCAATTTCACCTTGTAGCAAATACCCTTGAATCCAGGCTAGCATTCTGGTAAACCTCTTCTGCACCCTCCAAAGCTTCTACATCCTTCCTGTAATGGGGCAACTAGAACTGCATGCAATAGTCCAAATGCAGCCTAACCAAAGTCCTATAAAGCATCATGGCTTCCAGACTTTTATAATCAATATTTTTATACTCTAGATCACAAGTTGTTAATTTCATCCAGAATAGAATGCTCTTTAAATCTCAGTGGAATATTTCATCGAGCAGTGCCATACACTACCTCTTGATCCTTTTTCCTACTTCAAAATTGCCAGAATCCTTTTCCAATCATCAGAACAGAATGTGAAAAAAGGCCAGAGTCACACCCTATCATAATCATAAATCCCATTCCCTGATCACTAGTTTAACCTTGTGCTTGGCAACTGTCTGAAACCTGAACCCGGTCTTTTGCAATCTCAGAATCTTATTTGGTTCTGTTGAGCTTCTTAACTCATATCTGTGTCGTTAATAAGTACTTGGCAACCTCAGAACTCTTAGCTGACTATGTTGCTGAAATCCTGATCGATGCCTTTGATACCGTTGGCCCTCATTGTTCCAATGTACTTTTGGCAGCCTCCTTTGCTCTGCTGTCTACAAACTTGAGGACATCCAAAACTCTGTTACCAACATCCAAACTTGTACCAATTTGAGTGAATGCTCAACACCATGTTGCGTGTTGCCCAGTCTTGGTTCCTGATTAAGCATGTTCACAATTTCAACCCTTATCCTTGTTCTAGGTCTTACCATGTTTCTACCACTTCTTCCATCTGTATTCTACTTCGGCCTTGCAACCTTCTAAAAGCTCTGCTTTGCACCAACTCTGGCCTTGTCAGTATATACATAAACATCTTTTTAATTGCTGCTCCACTGATTTTAATACCTAAGCTTTGGCATTCCACTCCTCTGTCTCACTTTCTTTCTGTAACCTGCTACCTATAATATATCTTTCATTAAGCCTCTGCTCATCTGTTCTAATGTCCTTAAATCCAGCATGAACTTATTTCTTAATAATGTTATTGTGATTCATTTTAGACATTTGTATGTTAAAGATTCAATATCCATGAAATTTGTATTGCAAAAGTGGAATTAGGAGGCCTTTGCAATCATATTCATGGGATAAAAAGCTCTGTTTAAGGTCAGATAACACAAATGATTACAATTATGTAGTCTGGTGCACTCTGAAACAATGGCCAAGGCCAAATACACTGAATTTTCTTTTGGCAGTTTTTATTTGAAGGAAATTTTAATATTGTGTAGGATACCAAAGAGTGCTATAAATTGAGGTGGTAAAGAGGTTTATACGTTATTATTTACATTCCATGAAGCTGTTAGATATATTTTGATAGTGGCTGTTACTAAAAGTTTGACCAAGATTTGCCATAAATTCCTCAACATTATCCACAGGCATGAAGTTGGTGTTTGTGTGCAGTGATGCACAACTATTTTTCTGCCATTTCTCTCAAATCCTATACTGGAACTGTGCTGTCAAACTGGCATAAAGCTCATCAAACCAGCCCCAATTCGAGATGAGGAATGGGTTTACTCTCAGGGAGTTGTTTGATTTGCCTGATGGTCCTAATGAAACTAACTAGCTCACTTTTTTAGCTTATGAGACCAGGATAAATGACCATAAAAACCCAACATTTATATATGTAGAAAACAGAATTTCATTGATTGCCTCCAATGTTATTAATGATAAAGCAACGTCTTATTGTAAAATAAAGAGCATTGTTTCAATGTTTTTTCATTTCAATTTGCTATTCTTTATTTTACTTCTGCAGTGAGTACTGCCCCGCAGCAGAAACCGGTGAGTAGTTTCTTGTTTTTGCTGTCCAAAGATTGATTATAGTGATGGCAAGTCATTAGAATTTACAGACAAACTGACTGCTCGAAATTGTACATATCAAATGTGTGTCCTTTAAAAGCGGATTATTTTACACACTTTTTGCCTGACCCGCTGAGTTACTCCAGCATTTTGTGCCTATCTTAATGTACAGAGGTGTCTCAGAAGAGAAAGATCAGAAATATTGATGATGAATGTATTACTACACGTTGCTGGATCTGCTTGGTGCATAGATGTATATTTGTAGACTTTTCAGTCTGTAAGCAGACATCTTTCATCTTATTGCATGTGTTAAAATGCTTTCTGCCCAACAGAGTGAAAACAAGAAAATTAAATATTCCATTGACATTGATTTCCAAGCCAGGCCTAATTTTACATATTGAGAATAAATAAATGGGGGACTGGATATAATATCTGCACATGGATTGGAAATACATTAACCTATAGTAGGGCGGCACGGTAGCGCAGCGGTAGAGTTGCTGCTTTACAGCGAATGCAGCGCCGGAGACTCAGGTTCGATCCTGACTACGGGTGCTGCACTGTAAGGAGTTTGTACGTTCTCCCCGTGACCTGCGTGGGTTTTCTCCAAGATCTTCGGTTTCCTCCCACACTCCAAAGACGTACAGGTATGTAGGTTAATTGGCTGGGTAAATGTAAAAATTGTCCCTAGTGGGTGTACGATAGTGTTAATGTACGGGGATCGCTGGGCGGCACGGACTTGGAGGGCCGAAAAGGCCTGTTTCCGGTTGTATATATATGAATGAATAGTTATTTTGGTTTAATAAGAATACAGTAGTATATGTCAAAATGGTATCAGGTTTGATATCAGGAAGAATTGTTTGAATGAGTTGACAAAGGTGCCAACCAGCCAACTGAAGTTGATCAAAGACACGTTTCACACTTTTCACATTTCAAAGCACTGTTGTCAACTGAATTTATTTTAATTCAGAACATTGCTCACTGCTTAATGTTCAGCATCCAATTATCATATCTTGCAACAATATTATTATGAAGAGCTAAACAATTTTTGGTTACTGGGATCAAACAGTTCAAATTTAATATTAATTTAAACATTAAATGTAAATTCCAATGCATTATACATTCATACTGCAGAAATCTTCACCTTTATACCGTGTGAATTAATTAGGTTTAACATAGGCACCTCACAATTACCACAGGACTCTGGAGATACTGACATTACTCTAAAATAATAGGAATAAATTAATTGGTTGTATTCTTAACTCTACACCAAAGGTTAAACTGTGTGTTAAGATAGACACAAAAAGCTGGAGTAACAGCGGGACAGGCGGCATCTCTGGAGAGAAGGAATGGGTGACGTTTCGGGTCAAGACCCTTTTTCAGACTGGTTAGGGATAAGGGAAACGAGAGATATAGACGATGATGTGGAGAGATAAAGAACAATGAATAAAAGATATGCAAAATGTAACGATGATTAAGGAAACAGGCCATTGTTAGCTGTTTGTAGGGAGAAAATGAGAAGCTGGTGCGACCTGGGTGGGGATGGATGGAGAGAGAGGGAATGCCGGGACTACCTAAAGTGAGAGAAATCAATATTCATACCACTGGGTTGTAAGCTGCCCAAGCGAAATATGAGATACTGTTCCTCCAATTTGCATTTAGCCTCACTCTGACAATGGAGGAGACCGAGGACAGAAAGGTCTGTGTAGGAATGGGAAGGAGAATTAAAGTGTCCGGCAATTGGGAGATCAGGTAGGTTCCGGCAGTCTACATTTTGGTTTTGCCCATGTTTAAGAGTCCACATCTTGAACAACGGATACATTCAAATTTACTTGGACCACCTCCGACACCTCCCTCCCCTTTCTTGATCTCACAGTCTCCATCACAGGAAATAGACTATTGACTGACATCTATTAGAAACCCACTGACTCCCACAACTATCTCGACTACACTTCTTCCCACCCTGCTTCCTGCAAAGACTATCCTCTACTCCCATTTCCTCCATCTACGCACATCTGCGCCCAAGATGTGTTCCATACCAGGACATCCGAGATGTCCTCATTCTTTAGGGAACGGGGGTTCCCCTCTCCCATCATAGATGAGGCCCTCATTCATGTCTCCTCAGTACCCTGCAGCACCGCCCTTGCTCCTCATCCCCTGAGTCGCATCAGAGACAGAGTCTCCCTAGTCCTTGCCTTCCACCCATCAACCATCGCGTACAACACATAATCCTCCTTAAATTTCCGTCACCTCCAACGCAATCCCACCACTCGCCACATTTCCCATCTCCACCCCTTTCCACCTTCCGCAGAGACCGTTCCCTCTGCAACTCCCTGGTTAACTCATCCCTTCCCACCCAAACCACCCCCTCCCCAGGTACCTTTCAATAGACAATAGACAATAGACAATAGGTGCAGGAGTAGGCCATTCAGCCCTTCGAGCCAGCACCGCCATTCAATGCGATCATGGCTGATCACTCTCAATCAGTACCCCGTTCCTGCCTTCTCCCCATACCCCCTCACTCCGCTATCCTTAAGAGCTCTATCCAGCTCTCTCTTGAAAGCATCCAACGAACTGGCCTCCACTGCCTTCTGAGGCAGAGAATTCCACACCTTCACCACTCTCTGACTGAAAAAGTTCTTCCTCATCTCCGTTCTAAATCTCCGTTTCCTTGCAACCGCAAAAGATGCAACACCTGTCTTTATACCTCCTCCCTCGACAGTCCTTTCAGGTTAGGCAGAGGTTCATTTGCACCTCCTCCAATCTCGTCCATTGTTCAAGATGTGAACTTGGCGAGACCAAACGGAGACTGGGCGATCGTTCACGGAACACCTTCTCTCAGCCCGCCTGAACCTACCTGATCTCCCAGTTGCCGGACACTTTAATTTTCCTTCCCATTCCTACACAGACCTTTCTGTCCTAGGTCTCCTCCATTGCCAGATGGCAAATGCAAATTGGAGGAACAGCATCTCATAGTTCGCATGGGCAGCTTACAGCCCAGTGGTATGAATATTGATTTCTCTCACTTCAGGTAGTCCCGGCATTCCCTCTCTCTGTATCCGTCTCCCACCCAAGTCGCTCTAGCTTCTCATTTTCACCCTATAAACAGCTAACAATGGCTTGTTTCCTTTATCATCGTTACTTTTTTGCATATCTTTTATTCATTATCATATCATATCATATCTATACAGCCGGAAACAGGCCTATTTGGCCCTCCAAGTCCGTGCCGCCCAGCGATCTCTCCACATCATCGCCTATATCTCTCGTTTCCTTGTCCCTAACCAGTCTGAAGAAGGGTCTTGACCCGAAACGTCACCCATTCCTCTCCAGAGATGCTGCATGAGTTACTCCAGCTTTTTGTGTCCATCTAAAGTTTCAGTAGAATTTGTTTTCAAATTTTGTTATATAAAATAAATAAAACCCTTTTTTTAAATGTATTCTTCCTAAGTGCTAGTAATCTGGTATTTTTAAACTTGTACTTTTCAATTCTTCTGTATTAACACAATTTTTGTACTGTTTCAGGGAGGAAAGATGTCTAAAAACAAAAAGAAGAAGCTGAAAAAAAAGCAAAAGAGGCAGGCAGAGCTTCTAGAGAAACGTATGCAAGAGATAGAAGAGCTGGAGAGAGAGGCAGAGAAGAAGAAGATAGAAGAAAATGTAACAACTGGTTCACCAAATGACCAGGAAGGAGAGAAGATAGTTGAGCTGAAGGAAGCTGTTATTGATCCTGAAGTAGATGTGCAGCAACATAATGAATGCAGTAAGTGTTCCCTAAAAAGATTCTCCTCCAAAAAACTAAATTAGTCCTTGGCATTCCTAAACTTTGCAATTTTTTATATTTATATAAAAGCACTGTAGAAACTTACATATTTTACATTTTTAAACTTCAGTAGTCAATTTATAAATTTCTTTTAACTTTTCTTTATTTAAAAAATGTAGATCTTGAATACATTTTTTATATTTCATATTGCCATTTATCTTAAACAATATTTCTCTCCCACAACATAGAAAACCCATTTACTAATTTTAAGTATAATTTTTTTTTCTCCAATATTCCATTCACTCATTTTCATATCCCCCCATCATTATGAGGTCATTTTGTTTGCATTACACATTTTGTTTATTTTGGGTTTTCGTTGCTTTTGGGTTTGTTTGCCTGAATTTGTTTGTATGGTTTGACATGAATAATGTTCTGTTTTATCACTTTGCTAGATGAAGTTGATGACCAAGACGAAAAAGAAGATACAGAAAAAGAAAATGTGGGAAAAGATGATGTAGAAAACGTGGTTACTAGGACAGAGTCGAAATGTGATGAATCACTGAAAACTAATGGGCACATTGAAAATGGTCCATTTTTACTTGACCAGTTTTGTGATGAGGAAGAAGATGATGATGAGGAGGAGGAGGAGGATGAGGATGAGTGTCCCAACGCAGAAGATAGTCCAGTCGATGGACCAAATGCTGAAAATTTGATTTACAATAATCCTTATGGACAGTTTAACGGAGATTTACCAAATGGACAGAATAAAAGTCCTGAGTCACAATTCTCGGAAATGTCTGAATCTGTATTTTCCAAGCTTTTAGAATCTGCAGCTTCTGGATCAGATGGGTCGACAGTGACTGAACATGAAGACAGTAGTCCATCACAAGACAGAAGTAGAACTGTATCTGCATCCAGTACAGGAGACGTGCCAAAATGTGAGTATCCGTACATTTGCTTTTTTACAAAATTAATATAAAGGAGAAAAAATTATAACATTTTCTTAATCTGTATTGATGGCACTTTGAATTTGCTTTATAATTCAATTAATATGAACATGTTTTCGCTTTAACGAAAACATTAATGTAATAAATAATAGCACGCACTCTGAAGAGGCCAGTGGCAAAGTGTTAGTGCCACAAGAAATGCGCCTCTTCAGAGTGCGTGCTATTATTTATTACATTTATTACATTAAATAACTACACGAAAGTCGAGCAATCATTGTGGCACGCTTTCCCCTTTGCATGATGTCGTAACTCCAAAATATAGATTCATATTTTCAACCAATACGTTAGAGAAAATGAACTTGTTCTGGATAAATTTGTTTCCACATGATACCCTAATGCTAGAATTATATCTGATGTCGATTCCTGTAACAAACAGCTTAAACATGAAAATAAGAGCACTACAATATTAAAATGAGATAATCCCATCAAATTACCTGTGGCATTGTTTATAATCCTAATTTTATTTAAAAATTACAGAATTTATTGATGCATGATAGTTTTATGACGTGATTTATGAGTTGGATTCGTCTTTTAGCTCAAATTCCTTTGCACCCCAGATTGCTGACAACATAAGAAGATAATGTAGTGCTGGAATCCTTGCCAAATGCCCGAATCAACAATATATCTCCAGTATCAAAATTAATAAAATTAAAAGTAATGGTGCACTATGAATGATGATAAATTAAATAAAGCTGTAATCAAATTAGAGACTGAAAGAGAAATAGAGAAATAAATATTAGATTAATAGTAAAAAAATTTAAAAAGAAACCAACTAAAAGCATTTCATAATTTAAGATATATATTTTCGAGCAATTTAGTACCTGCAGGAATGATACTATAGAAGTTCATTTACCTGAGGAGAACCAACTGTTAATGTTATTCACATGGCCAACAGCATTACTGAATGATGTGAACTGTGTCAGATTAATTTCCTAAAATTCCTGAATATCGTACTTTGCGTTCTGCTTGTCTTTGAAACATAGTCCCCTTAATCTTCTCCAAGTGAAATATCATAGAACAGTGCATTGGTCAATTCTAAGTAGCTATGTGTCTTCTTTTTAAAACAAATATTTTTTGCCAACCATTTCATGTGCTTGCTTTGATTAAATCAGCTTTTTCAACAAATCTCGACTTGGTCAGAAGCATTGAGATAATTTTCAAAATTATTATGCAAGGGGAGGCATCAGAGAAAAGACTTCCATTAGGATGGCAATATAACTTCCTGAGGTGCATCTGAGCTCGTCTTCCTGGTGGTGACTTCCAGAAAATAGTACCTTGGCATACAGTAAGAGAAATGTCCATATTCCTGTGACTTGCATGTGAATTGCTGGTCTAAAAACATTCCCAAAAATCTGATGAATGAGAAGTGTTCTCATAAAGTTAAACATTTAATTTAAATTATTATGTTGATGTTAAACATTTTCAGCATCTGTAGACCTGGAACAGCAATCATGTATTGTTTTGGAATATTGCCACAGTAAATACTAGCATTTCCCACATTTCAAATAGTAATGTTAGTTCATCACTTTCAATTGATCTGCTCACATTGGTACATAGAGATTTGTCAATATCCTCTGGGATGCAGTAAATGTATCAGGTTCTGTACATGTAAATGAGTATGGGCTTCTTGCTAAGAAGTTGGAAGAAATTTTTGATTGGAATAGTAATTCCCCTTTACTGTGCAAAACGCCACCTCCAGGCGGTTAGGGGTTTATGCTCAAGGGTGTAGACAGTCAAGATGCAGACTTCGGCACCACCACTTGGACAAGAGGAGGAGTTCTCATTCATTTATTTTTCTTTTAGTTCTCATTGAAATGCTATGGCTAGAAGACTCCATTTGAATTCCTCATTTGCTCTTGGGTAGTTGTTAGAATGGAATTCTTTCTCCCCACTTATCTGCTGCTGGGAGAAATTAGTTTAAAAGTATCCAGTACTTATTTTTTTTCAGTATCGAATTGAATTGAATAAATGTTATTAGCCAGGTATGTATACATGCAAGGAATTTGCCTTGGTGCTTTGCTCGCAAGTAACAACACGATATATAGTAGATAATTAAAAAATAAAACATAATTTAAACATGTGAAGAATTAAATAAAATACCAGAGCAATACGAGGCTACAGACTTTTGGCTGTTGAGTAAAGCTACTGCTCATGAGAAAAACCTGTTTTTACAGTGCATTCAGAAAGTATTCAGACCCCTTCACTTTTTCCACATTTTGTTACGTTACAGCCTTATTTTAAAATTGATTAAATTAAAAATTTTTACACACAATACCCCAGAATGAAGAAGCGAAAACAGGTGTTTAAATTTTTTTGAAAGTAATTGAAAAGAAATAACTGAAGTATCATATTTACATAAGTATTCAGACCCTTTGCTATGACACTCAAAATTGAGCTTAGGTTCATCCTGTTTCCATTGATTATCCTTGAGATGTTTCTACAACTTGACTGGAGTCCACAAGTAGTAAATTAAATTGATTGGACATGATTTGGAAAGGCACACACCTGTCTATATAAGGTCCCACAGTTGACAGTGCATGTCAGAGCAAAAACCAAGCCATGAAGACGAAAGAATTGACCATAAACCTCCGATTCAGGATTGTGTCGAGACAGATCTGGGGAAGGGTATGAAACAATTTCTGCAGCATTGCAGGTCCCAAAGAGCACAGTGGTCTCCGTCATTCTTAAATGGAAGAACTTTGGAACCACCAGGACTCTTCATAGAGCTGGTCAAACTGAGCAATCGTGGGAGAAGGGCCTTGGTCAGGGAGGTGAGCAAGAACCTGATGGTCACTCTGACAGAGCTCCAGAGTTCCTCTGTGAAGATGGGAGAACCTTCCAGAAGGACAACTATATCTGCAGCACTCCACCAATCAGGCCTTTATGGTAGAGTGGCCAGACGGAAGCCACTCCTCAGTAAAAGGCACATGACAGCGCGCTTGAAGTTTGCCAAAAGGCACCTAAAGGACTCTCAGACCATGTGAAACATGGAAACTAGGCACCGCTCATCACCTGGCCAATACCATACCTACAGTGAAACATGGTGGTGGCAGCATCATGCTGTGGGGATGTTTTTCAGCAGCAGGAACTGGGAGACTAGTCAGGATTGAGGGAAAGATGAACAGAACAAAGTACAGAGAGATACTTGATGAAAACCTGCTCCAGAGCGTTCTGGACCTCTGACTGGGGTGGAGGTTCACCTTCCAACAGGACAACGACCCTAAGCACACAGCCATGACAACGCAGGAGTGGCTTTGTGACAAGACTGTGAATGTCCTTGAGTGGCCCAGCCAGAGCCCGGACTTGAACCCGATCGAACATCTCTGGAGGAACCTGAAAATAGCTGTGCATTGACGCTCCCCATCCAACCTGACAGAGCTTGAGAGGATCTGCAAAGAATGGGAGAAATGACCCAAATACAGGTGTGCCAAGCTTGTAGTGTCATACCCAAGAAGACTTGAGGCTGTGATCGATGCCAAAGGTGCCTCAACAAAGTACTGAGTAAAGGGTCTGAATACTTATGTAAATGTGATATTTCAGTTATTTCTTTTTAATTACTTTGCAAAAATTTCTGAACACCTGTTTTTGCTTATTTATTATGGGCTATTGTGTGTAGATTGATGATATAATTCTTTTTTAAATCCATTTTAAAATAAGGCTGTAACGTAACAAAATGTGGAAAAAGTGAAGGGGTCTGAATACTTGCTTGTATGTCTGGCTGTGGCGGCTTTGACAGTCCGGAGTCGCCTTCCAGAGGGAAGTGCTTCAAAGAGTTTGTGGCCAGGGTGAGAGGGGTCAGAGATTATCTTACCCGCTCGCCTCCTGCCCCTTACAGTGTACAGTTCGTTGATGGGGGGAAGGTTACAGCCATCAATCTTCTCAGCTGATCGAATGAAGCGCTGCAGCCTCCAGATGTCATGCTTGGTGGCTGAGCCAAACAGACCATGATGGAGAAGGTGAGGACAGACTCTATGATGGCAGAATAAAACTGGACCATCATTACCTGTGGGAGATTGTGTTTTCTCAGCTGCCGCAGGAAGAGTACATCCTCTGTTGGGCCTTTTTGGCTGTGGAGTTGATGGTAGCCTCCCATTTAAGGTCCCTGGAGATGATGGTTCCAAGGAACTTAAATGACTCCATAGATGTGACTGTGGTGTTGTTGATAGTGAGTGGGGGAGGGGAGAGGGAGCTCTCCTGAAGTCTACAATCAAATCCACTGTCTTAAGAACATTGAGCTCCAGGTTGTTGCGATGGCACCAGGACGCCAGCTGTGTCACTTCCTGTCTGTAGGCAGATTCCTCCCCATCCTGGATCAGTCCAATTAGGGTTGTGTCATCCACAAACTTGAGAAGCTTGACAGAGGAGTCTGTGGAGGTGCAGTTGTTGGTGTAGAGAGGGTAAAGGAGAGGGGAGAGTTTGCAGCCTTGCGGTGCTCCTACACTGAGGGTCAGTGGGTCCGAGAGGTGTTTTCCCAGCCTCACATGCTGCTTCCTGTCTGTCAGGAAGTTGGTGATCCACTGACAAAGGGGTTCAGGCACAGTCAACTGGGAGAGTTTGAAGTGTAGTAGCTCTGGCACAATGGTGTTGAATGCAGAGCTAAAATCCACAAACAAAATCCTTGCATAGGTCCCCTGGCAGTCTAGGTGCTGGAGGATGAAGTGCAGGCCTAGGTTGACTGCGTCATCCACTGATCTATTGGCCCGTAGTAATAATAGTTCTCAAACTGAGCAAAAGATCATGCTTCACCTAAAAATAAATCAAAACCCATCTGTTCGTAATAGATTCTAAACCATTAAATAAATATTGAATTTGAGTATTTCCATGGTGATGGAAAAGAAACATCCTGCTGCCTCGGTATTCCTTTGTCAGAAACAAAAGATTGACAGTTATTAGAATTAACAATAAAAGGAACATGCATTATTCAAAGTAGCATTCCACACAGGGTTGCAGCTTCTCTGCAGAGACAGATGGTTCCGCAATAGAAAATATTTTTGATATGGACACGTAATAGTTGTTCAGGTGGGATCATCTCAAAAGTGTGCCCAAAAATATTGTGCCTTCTAATCATATGTTTCTGCAAAATTATCATCTATCAGTTATAGTATATTTGAGTATATCCTTGACTTAAGCCAAAAACAAGTGATACACTCATTATTTGTTCTGGATTAGTTAGTTTTTATTCGGAATGGTTTTTAAGTTGGAGCCACTTGGGCATCTTTCGGTTTGTGTCTAAGCTATCATGTATTTCACTTACACATCACGTCTATAAAAAATACTATGATTCTGTGAGAACTTTTCTTGAGATGTTGAAATTCAACCTAGACCATGCTTTCAAACTATTATATGTAGGAAATATATTCTTAATATGAGCTATTCTTCTGAATTGTAATAATGTTTTAATATCAATAATTAATAACTGACGTGAATTGATAATTTCCTTTTCAAGAGCAGTACATTGAGCTGGGTTTCACCCTGCTTAGGTTGGCAACATTCATTTTTCATTGACTGTCAATAGAGGTTTCTCGTTTTTAGGCATCTGACCCAGTGCAGCGCCCTCTGTAGGCGATCTGTGGCTTCTGTGAGTAGAAAAGCAGCTGGGAAAACTTCAACTGATCAGACTGAATTCTCACTGAAGTGGGAAGACAAAATAATGAATAAGTTATATTTGAAGCATTGTACAGGAAACAAGATTCATTTTTAGACATTTAAATTTTTTTCGCAAGATATCTATTTTTGTTATCTTAAAAGTTAGAATGTCCTTCTTTTACCTCTCTGCTTGAGCAGTTTTTCAGTAATTAAAATTTATTAAGCCACTAGAAGCTCATTCACCCCTAATTTCAAAGTTCCAAACTTTTTCATTTGTTTTTAGTGCATGACTAATATCTAATTAATTTGTGTGATCTTCATTGATCCCAATTCAAAGACTGCAACATTGCAATCAGGCTCTTGAACACTACACTGCTCAACTATGAACTATGGACTGTCTTTGGTTGCACAAAGGATTTTAGGCATTTTTGCACTAGTATTGGGGTTATTAATTTATTGAATTTTTGTCATGTATATTATCTGGGTATTGTGTTTACAGGCCTGTTATGCTGCTGCGAGTATTTTTTAAATTCTGTTATCAGTTCATATGACAATTAAAATTTCTTGATTTAAGGAAGAGCAGATATCATTAACAGAATGGATGAATTTCCACATTTAGATGCCAAACATGGTTTCTGTTTTACCCTGCCACCATAACAAATGCTGACATCCTTGTCATTAATAGCACTGCTGTTATGGTTTTATTGTTCATGCAAATAAATGCAGTTTATACATTTTGTGTGATGGTCTTTTTCCCCAGAGTAACTTTAATACATGAAGATTCTAAATATTTGTTTTACAGTAAAAATCCGTGCAGCAGATTTATTGGTGAATCCACTTGATCCGAGAAATGCAGAGAACATTAGAGTTAAAATAGCAGACCTGGGAAATGCTTGCTGGGTTGTAAGTACATAATGCATTCTAACATGCTTAACATTTATGTAAGTACTGTTCAGAAAATTCAGATTGGGTTATAAGATCAAATAATTGCACATCCCATAAAATGATATATTATAGAAAGGTAATTAAACAAATGTATTCTAGTCCTGTTTTTTCAACCAAACAGCCTGAACTTAGAATTGAAATAGTGGCTGGTTAACATTCTGGGTTAGGAGAGTGTTCATTCATTTTTGCAATGTAAGCTTGAGAGCAATTTAAACTAAAGTTCGCAAACTTGTTCAAGAGTGTTGCCATTAACCTGGATCTTCTGAGGTGGCCCAAGCAATGTTGTCATGCAGCGCAATGAAAGCAGCTACTAGTTGCTGCCACTTAATGCTAGAATTGCAGGCTCACAATATAGATATCTTCCTTTATTTGCATGGACTAAACGAGATGGAAAGTAAAGGTGATATTTTCCCAGAGTGTATTTTCCAAAAACATTTTGGAAGCAAAAGAAGTCAATTATGCTTTTTCTTTTAACACAATGTTCCATTGGAAATATTAAAGTGAAGTCAGCCTAAGTTATGCTTTTAAGAGTTAAAACCAAATAGTATGCTTGTTATAGTTTGAAATTTGTATGGTAAAGCTAAGTTAAAACTCTCAAAAATTGTCAATCAATGAATATTCTAATTGCTTTCCAACTTGAAATCTCTAATTTGATTTTTTTTTAATGATCAGTTCTATTATCATGAGCTTAGTAGCATTGAACAGGCAATCTGTAGTATATGCCTGTGCAAAAACTAATATAAAAAAATAATTACAGCACAAGCATTTCACAGAAGATATCCAGACGAGACAGTATCGATCAATAGAAGTTCTAATTGGTGCTGGGTACAGTACACCTGCTGATGTGTGGAGTACAGCTTGTATGGTAAGCTAAGTATTTTGAAATTTAATTGAAATAATTAAATATGGAGCAGATCCGACAGACTATGACGAATATCCACAGGGGCAAAAAGAGTGTCCAAAGCCCCCCTAATTCTTCATGTGTGACTGCATCAGACTGTGTAGAGCCAAAGCACGTGGGCACCAAATATCATTACCTGCTGAGGTTCTAGCTGTCCCCCGATTTCCCCTATGCAAAGGGTGGGCCTGCCACTGATGCCATGAAATGTGCCAGTAAGCTGGACATTGCTGCACCACCAGTCCTTTGTGGAGAGGTTCTTCCAGACCACAAGTCAATGGGGCAGTGGTCAGTACGGAACATCCTGCATCCACTGCAAGACAAGAACTCGATGGATCCTCTGGTGTTGTTTCTTGAGCAGACTCCCCAGTTTGTCTGGCGAAATGACTCATTGGCAGAACTCATAAAAAGCACCAAGACCTCGTTCTTGGCTGCCAATGAGAGGGGTCCACCTAGTCAGATCTTTGCTATACTCTGAGCCTTGCAATCACTGCACGCTGTCCACAAGAAGGCTGCTCTGAAGACATGACTGTTGCCCACCTCTTCACAGAGTGTGAATTTTTGAAGTGGGTCTGGCGAATGACACAAGGGTCCTTGTCATGGCTCAACCCAAGTTGCTCTGTAACAGAGGACTCTTATCTGTGGGCTGTTGCAAGGGACACATTTGGAGACTGACATCAAGTACTGCTGGAAGATTATCAACGGTGAAGAGCACTCTTTGGTCTGCCTGAAACTTGTTGGTCTCCCAGCACAATGAGATGTACGTCAAGAAATGTTGCCGACTGGCCCATTCCAGACTGCAGGATTACGTGCTGAGGGACACACTGAAGCTTGGTGCAGCCAATACCAAGGCTGTGTGGGGAAGGACCACGGTACTGCTAAACATTGAGGAGCTAAATCTGACAAGAACACGCCTCAAACAAGGGAAGGGATGTTCCCCTGGGGCCACTTGAGTTATTGAAATTTAGTTCTGAATACCACTGATAATGTATGAAGAGTTTTTTGCACAATTTACATTTTGTATATATTTTTTGTTCTGAATAATATTTATTTTTGGTAAAAAATTAATCTTTCAAATTTGCTGAATATGTTATGTTACATTTTGATATTAACATTTAAATACATTTTTAGAGGTAGATTATTTAGGTTGTGTTTTCTCATAACTTGTTAAACGTGTAAATTTGTCACCTTTTGGCCCAGGATTTTGTTGTAAAAGTCCCATTTTCGGACTTCAATTATGTGGGGTGAATGAGATGGGAGATGGGGGGGAGGGGGGTTGGTGTCCAGTGATGTTATCAAGCCGTTGCACACCCAGCCAAAATCATTTACACGAGGATAAAACGCACAACTTTTAACCAATATTTAAAATGCTTTTTAATGTAATTGTGAATTACATTTGACATTAAGCTGGAAGCTGAAATATCCATAAACTTTTAGGAATTTTAGGATTTCCAAATTCAATTATGCATTGTATTGAAATCACTGACCGTTAATTGTTTCAGCATCACTTCAACTGCAAAATCTAACCTAGTGCATCACCTTCGTCCAATGGAGCCATGCTTTACTTCAGAGTCTAAAGATTGTGATTTAAACTTACTCCAGAAACCCAAATCTAGAATGGCACATAGATTTCGAAGTGGTTTTCACCAATAGAAATTTTCTATCAGACTATTCTGTAAACCATTGAACAAATATATGAATAAAAATAACTGATCCATAACAGTCTTTATGGACTAAATTTGGCTGCCAAAACTAATAAATATAGAGCAGTAGGTTATTCATTTCATTTACATTGTAAGGTTTTGTTGTATACATTGGCTGCTACTTCTGCTTACATAATAGTGTGACTGTGTTTCAAAACGGGCTGCGAAGTACTTTTGAAAGCCCCAAGGACATGGTAAAGACCAAACTGATTCTAAGTTTATAGTCTCACCCTGGACTTATTTGGCTACTTGCAGAAGGAAATAGCGTGCATAATGGGATATCAAACCAAATACTTTTAATCTTAAATTCTTATCAGTGTTTTGTTAAGTATTTAGAAGTATTCTACTGAATTGTTGTTGATAAATTGTGTCTTTGACTGAATGGTTATTGATTGTATCTATTATTCCCCAAAAGGCCTTTGAACTTGCAACCGGAGATTACTTATTTGAACCTCATTCTGGTGAAGACTACTCCAGGGATGAAGGTGAGTGAATATGCATACTTTAAAAGTTTATATTAAATTTGGATTGTTATTTAAGATTTGTGATTTAAGATTTGTGGAATGGTAAATAATTATTACTGTGAATAATTAAATGATTATATCATATATCATATCATATATATGATATGATATGATATGATGATATGATTGTTAAAGTTTGTTGATGCACAGATGTAATTTAAAAAAAAGTAAAAATGCTTGAAAAATGAAGGATAAGTATAGTGAGGAATTTGATATCAGCTTAATTTCTTTGCAGTAACAAAAATAGAAATCCCCTTTTGAACTAATTGTATGTTTTTATCAAACCAACACAAAGATTATTGCTTTAGCTTCCACACACAAATAGGTATTCAGTGTTTGTGTACGAGTGGGAGAAGGGCTTGTAGGCATATCGTCCATTAATGTTTCTAACCCATGAATTTGTCATCCGTGTCTGGTGTGTTTCTCACTGAATGTGTCATAATATCCCTGCGCATCAGCATATTGCCAGAGAGCTGGATGATTGTTAGTATGAAGCCTATTGCAAAAGGAGATTGAAATTAAAGATCAGTTACCTTCACATAGGCAAAAATGATCTTTAGTTAAAAGATGTTACAGAAAAATATGTATAAATTAAATGTTATAATTAGTGGTCATTTCAAAAGAGGCAGTCAGGTTTGACCAAGCTTATTGAATTCATTGAAGAATTGAGAGACAAAATATAAGAGTGTAGGAAGGAACTGCAGATGCTGGTTTACACTGAGTAATGTTGTAACTGTAATTTACATGTATTTTCAGTAGATATGTGATTGCATTAGGGATTGGATGCAAAGTTGACTGGAAACCATTAAAATAATAAATATTAAAAGTTGTTACTATGATTGGGAGACAGTGGGAAATGGTGTTCTCAAGGCACAGTGGTGGTATGGATGTTTTTCAGCATTTACATGAATAATACTTAGTAATCTGAAGTCCAATTCAGGATTTGTGGAGAACAAATTAATTAATTCATGGATTGCAACAGAGCACATGGCAATTATAAATGCTGAGAGTTGGCACATTTCAGTAATTATATGTATGGGATCAGTGAACGTGACAGTGCAGACTGAATGGCAACCTGGCTGAGTGACTTGTTCTTGCCGCTAATTTGCGTATTTGAATGTATGTTAAATTGTTAAGCTAAAAAAAACAATCCAGGGTTTAAAGTGCATTTCTAGAAGGGGGAGTTGATAATTACATTTATGTTAGACAGTATTGAACTCAGACCATATTAGGAATACCGTCCTCTATATTATGAAAAGCTACATTGATGAAGGAAGGACATACTCGGGAGTAGTAAAACTTGTAGGTTGCCTGAAAGTTGTGATTCTGTGCGTGTGATTATAAATTAGGCTGTTGCATGACTTGTTTTGGAACAACTCTCCCAGTTTTGGTACAAGACCCAAGATGTTACGAAGGAAGAGTTTACATAGTTGATTTAGCTGGAAGTGATTTTGTCATGTCCACTGTCTTGATTCTGTTACTTTTGTATTTGTCATTGTGTTTATTGTGGAATTTAATTGCATATGTATTTAACAATAAACTAGTCGGATAGTGACTTTGATAGTTGGGCTAGCATTTATTATCAGCCTGAAATTTCTTCTTTGAATGAGTAGCTTGATCACCTATTTCAGAGAGCAGTTAAAAGTCAATCACATTGCTGCAGATCTGGGTCAGACAGGATGAGAAAGGCAGGTTTCCTCTCCTATAATAAATTAAGTGAGGTTATGACAATTTTTAGTAGTGGTTACCAAATAACAAACCAGTGTTTTTCAGTTCAGTCTTATAGGATTCTGGATCATGAGTTGATGTCACAAGGATTAAATGTGACATATTAACAATAGTATCCTATTCTAAATTAAAATTATGAAATATTTTTATAGGTTAGATGTCAAGATGACACTCTTAACTATGGAGAGAACAAAATGAATCACCATTACCTGACACGAGAGAAATCCATGAGAAATTCTTTCAGACACAGTGGCTAGAATGTACAACATGTCCACAAGGAGGTTAGCAGGATAGACATGTTTTAGAAAAAGCTGGAAACAAATAGTGAGGGCTGTTTGCATTGGATGAAGAGGAATGGGAGCATGTTTGACGAGAGAATTCTGTGTAGACAAGAACATCTTCTGTATATTTCAATTAGGGTAGAAGTTTAAAAAAATGCTTCTAATGGAAATGTTTAACGTTCAAATAATAAAGAAAACCTTGTACCTTAGTTTATATTAAAAAAAAATAATGGTGGCACATATTACACATCTAAACAAATTGTTTTGATCGTGATTCCTAAAGCAATCTTTCTTTACTGGCAAAATTAATTTACTTTTGACTTTTGAAATACTTTTGTCATATTAAGTATGCTTTATCTGCTTAATTTATAGCATTTTCTTTAAAACTGAATATTTGTCTTGATTTGAATCCAGGTGATGTTGATGGTCATCTCTATGTTCCAGCCTTTTCTTTTCCATGTCTATTTGCTTTTAGATTCCCTTGCAGTAACCACATAGACTCAATGTTTTGTAACTTGCATCAAATCTTGATGCCGAATTCAACTCAAACATGTGTATGGGATTACTGCAAACATAAGTGGTTAGATCTGTTTTTCAAATTTACTAATTCTAGTTTATTTTCCTCTCTTTATGTCCCACCTTTTTTCTTCCCTGCCTTCCCACTCCTGATTCCCTTTTTCTCTTCCTCGAAGACCACATAGCACACATCATAGAGCTGCTAGGCAATATCCCAAGACACTTTGCTCTTTCTGGGAAATATTCTCGGGAATTCTTCAATCGCAGAGGTAGTACCTCTTCTCTTTGAAAGGTCCTGTCACACAGACAGAAGTGGAGAGAGTTTTCCATGGCTACTGAATATGTATAGTCCAGTCCGCTAATCAAAATTAATGTCTGCTATGAACATTGGGATTACCGTTTATCAATTTTTCTTCAGTTGAAACAGATGCAATGGAAATTAAAGCTGATTGTTTTGGGCTAAATATTTCCAAGCCTGTGATCTGTTGTAGAATGTACATAATGGTATTAACAATGGGAGCAGACGTGGCGAAATCTGATGAATAGGGATTGGTAGTCTCACATTTTACACATAAATCTTGCCAAATTCCTTTTGAATTTAAGTATTTTGATTAAAACATAATACTTATCCGCATTTTCTAGAAATGCTGAAGTCCTAAAAATTAAAATGAAAGCAAAAATGCGATTAAAAGTTAAGATATTTACAGGAGTCCAAGGTATAATGGGGCTTCTTCAGTGTCAAGGAGGAAACACTCTTGTCTGTACCAGGACTAGTATCCCATGATGCATGCATTGTACTTATTAAACTGTTTTTGTTTTGCTGGCAATGTTCTTCAATACAGATCACATAGCTTTGATCATTGAACTGCTGGGGAAAATCCCTCGAAAGTTCGCAATGTCTGGAAAATATTCCAAGGAGTTTTTCACCAAAAAAGGTAACAATAGTTATGAAGCACTGACTCAAGTACATTAAATGTTCTGAGGTAATTTAAAAGAGTATATAAAATTGGCTTTGTCAATTTTTGGACAAATACATTAATTATGATTAATGTCAGGGAAACAAGTATTCTACAAGAAGCTGATGGATGCTGATCGTGATGCTGAATGCTTTGACATTTCTTTGAGACCAACACAAGAATTACGTAATTGAGTCATTATGCCTTTCAGATTATTATTTTTTATTTCACTGTCACGGCTTTTCATATTTTTATGTGTAAGTCAAGTGTAATTAAATGGTTCTAGGAATTGATGCAAGGGTGGTCAGTTAATATGCTAACATTTAAATATAAATCCGATAGCCATTGTAAGAATGTCTTGAAATTAACATCAGGGTAATTAGGTTCCAAAATATTTAGAAATGTGTCTATTGAGAAAATGTAATACAACATTATTATGTTGCTGAAACCTGTACTTGGCCTTGTATGGTTTTGGAAGTCTATGTTGCAGGATGTATATTGCATTATTTAATGAGGGTCTATTCCAAAATAAATGATGTAAGATTGTATAGAAGTTGCTTTCATATATATAACCATATTTAACTTGTATGTCTATATTAAACTATTTACATATGGATTATGTTTTTAATAAGTAAAGCTTATGGCAATTTTTAGAAGTTATCAGAAGGTGCAATTCTGGAGAATAAGAAAGGAATTGCTAATTGAAGTTCAGTTTGTTATATATTGCTAACTATAACAGTTTTGGCCCTAAGCAAAGTTCTATTAGTATTAAGCAAATCTAAAAAGTACAGATACTAGAAATTTGAAATGACACCAGAATGCTGGAAGAACTCAGGAACTAACTGTGAAGAGCGAGGCAGACATTAACATTTTGGGTCAGTGACTCTTCAAGAGAACTGGAAAAGTGAGAAGAAAAAGCTGTTTAGGTTGCAGAGAGTGCGAGGTTGGAAAGAACCAAGTTGTACAGCTGGATGTTCTTATGTCACCTGGAAAACGTTGGACTCACTTTCTCACTACCTGTTGTCCAGGTGATGCAACAATATCCACCAGTAACATTAAATTAGTTGTTTTTCTCTCCACAGATCCTGTCTTATCTGGTGGATTTTTCTAGCCTATTCTTTTGTTTCAGATTTCCAGCAGCTGTAGCATGTATTATATTTTTCAGCCTGACCTGCTGAGCATGTGCAACAAACCTCTTCTCATAACATTTTCCACCCCTTTGTTTTATCACACTCTACCTGCTGCATTAGTCCATTAACCATTCCTTACCCCATGACAAAATGATTGCTTTATATTCCCTTTATCCTATCCTCCCCCACCTCCCAACTCCTAATCACCCTTTGCCTCTACAGATGTAAATGGACTTTTCTGAGTTTATCCAGCAATTTGTTTTTTTTTACTCTGGATTCCAGTGTCTGCAGTCTCTTGCGTTCCTTATTTAACTTCTTTCACAGTTCTGAAAAAGGATCTCTAACCTGAATGGTAACTGTTTCTCTACATAGATGTTACTTGACCTGCTGAGTGTTTCAAGCATTTTCCGATTTTATTTCAGAGTATTGGCATCTGCATTTTTTTCACAATTTGATTTATGCACCTCCAGAACTAAAATTGAATGAAGATGAAAAAATGTCCAGAACTTTGAGCAGATCATTTTTTAAAGTTCAGTCTGAAAGTAGCATCACCCTCATGTTGACTGAATTAAACAACTTAAATTGAATATGAAACTTCTAGTAATAAAGGACATTGATCCCTACAGCTGATTTCTTAATTGCTGCAGATATCTCACTTATGGATTTGTTTACCTTACTCAAGCTCAAAAGCAAAAACCTTTGTTTCTTTCTCTGTACCAGAAATAATATTTGGCTAACAGTAATTGTGCAAAAATACTGGTCCAAAATCGTGATTGAAATACATTTTCATCAGTATTTATTTATCCTAACTATCTTGTGGAAAGGTTATCATCCTTGCCATTCACCATCTTCCCATGATCTTTCTGCTGTCATCTTTGTTATCCTCGTTTGAACTTGTTGCGTGACTGGATGTACAGGAAAAGAACATACAAGAAGTAATGAACACTTAAACAAATTGGAATTGAAGTGACGGAAAGTAAGAAACGCTATTCTAACACATTGCGTGTTTACTCACTAATATTTCGCTGGGAAAATGATCATGATTAGGAAGCCTCCAGCAGAATGCTGCCTCATGAGTTACATGTAATCTTTGAGAGCTTTTAGCTAGGACATGGTAATTTTATACTCTTTTTTTCAAAATGACACAAACATTTTCAAAATCTCTTCTGGAACCCATTGATTGCAGTTCCCTTTACTGCTAGCTTGGTAAGCTATCCACTGAATATTTAGAACATACTTTAAAATGGTTTTATTCAATTTAAAGTTATTTGCTGTCTTCATTCTGTGGCAATATTTAATGACATTTCAGGTTGCATCTCTGCTTATTTAAATTTGAGATCAAGAGCAGTAATGATTAATCAGGCAATTTCAAATAGTATCCAGTGTACGTGGATAAATACAGTTGGATGTCTAGAATAATGCAACTAAATTAGAGGAAAACATGGAAAGCTGTTGGAAAGGGCGCTCTGTACTAAAGAGCAGCATTGCAACGTGTTGCCAACAGATCATAAAAGAACCTGCTCAGGCAAACATATATGGAACTTTAGACCAGACATTTTAATGGTTCGTGGTCCAATGCAATTATCTGTTTTGTAGAATAACTAATGATAATAAAACTAGGACACTCCATGGCTGGTGTAGCTAGAATGGCATAAGTTAATTTACAAAAGAAAAGCTTTGGGGGTTGGCAGGAATTGTATTGGAGTCAGCAACTTTGTTTTTTATATAGTCCTTTGGTCTTGTTTATTGATAATTTATTGTGCGCTGTACAAATATACAACAAAGTCATCTCAAATATGTTGCAATTGCCATAAGTTTTATTATTGGCTAACATCAAGAAGCTGTTTAGTTTTTAGTTTAATTTAATTTATTATTGTCATGTGTACACCTAAAGTACAGTGAAAGCTTTTGTTTGTGTGCTATCCAGACAAAGAAAATACTGTACATGATTACAATCATACTCCAAAGACGTACAGGTATGTAGGTTAATTGGCTGGGTAAATGTAAAAATTGTCCCTAGTGGGTGTAGGATAGTGTTAATGTACGGGGATCGCTGGGCAGCACGGACTTGGAGGGCCGAAAAGGCCTGTTTCCGGCTGTATATATATGATATGATAAACCATCCACAGTGGACAGATAAAGGGACAACCTTTAGTGTGAGATGAAATCCAATAAAGTCCGATTAAAGATAGTTCAAAGGTTCTCAATGAGGTAGATGGGAGGCCAGGACCGTTCTATAGCAGGTGATAGGATGGTTAATTTGTCTGATAACAGCTGGGAAAAAACTGTCCCTGAATCTGGAGGTATGCGTTATCAAACTTCTGTACTTCTTGCCTAATGGGAGAGCAAAGAGGGAGTGACTGGTCCTTGATTATGCTGGTGGCCTTGCCAAAGCAGCATGAAATAAAGATGGAGTCTATGGAAGGGAGATAGATCTGAGTGATAGTCTGGGCTACATCCACAACTCTCTGCAATTTATTGCGGGTGTTGGATGGATCTGTTCCCAAACTTGGCTGAAATACATCCCAATAAAATGCTTTCTACAGCCTATCCGTAGAAGTTGATGAGGGATGTTGGGGACATGCCGAACTTCATAAGTATTTAAGTTTAAATATAGTTACATGCATGTAGTGTTGAAGTAAGGAGTATATTTTCCTCTACCCTTTAGTGTATTATTAAAAATAATTCAAAATTTCTCCATGGAACTTTTCCCTCAACCTGTCATCAATTTTTATTAATGTCTCAGAGGAGGTGGAGAGAGTAAGGTATCCAAGTATGTCAAAGGCACAAAAATAGGAGGGAGGCCATGTTGCAACAAGGAGATTGCGAAGAGATACAGATGGAGTGAGTGAGTGAGTAAATATTTGGCAAACGGAACTTAATGTGAGAGTGAGGTTATGGACTTTCGTAAGAAGAATCTAAAGACAGACACTTGTGAAGAAAGTGTGAAGATGAGTGAAATACAGAGGAACCTAGGTGTATACAAATCACAATAAGCTAGGAGCAGCCACAGCAAGTGGTTAAGAAAGACAAATGGCATATTAGCCTTTATTTTGGGATGGTTGGATTATAGAAATAGGGAAGTATTCAACAATTACACAGACACAGATGAAACACAGTTTTGGTCTCCTTATTTAAGAAAATATATACTGCCACCAGAGACAATCCAAAAGATATTCATCAGACTAAATACTGGTGTGCGAGGGTTATCCAATCACAATTGGCCAAATAAATTAGATCCATATTCTTTGGAGTTTAGGTCGTGACCTTATTGAAACATGTAACACCTTGGGGTGCATAACAGGGTGGATGTAGAGATATTTCTACAGGTGGCTGAATCTTCAACGAGGGCACATGATTTATGGGGTGGTCATTTTAAATAGAAATGCGTAGGAACTTCTTGCAGTGGATGTTGAATTCTCTACCCAAGTAGATTGTGGAAGTTTATTCGTTAGGGGTATTTAAAGAAGTAGTAGATACATTTTTGAAGGACTGGGAATTGAGGGCAATGGGGGAACACAGAAGATGAGGCCTGGGACAGATCAACCATGGCAAGCTTGAGGGGTCAAGTAGTCTTTTATGTTTTAACCATTTTAGTTGGCAGACGTTCTAAAAGCTTAAAAGACCCAGGGAATACCGTAGGGAATGCATTGTACAATAACTAGAAAAGAAGGCATGACAATGAATCGTCACGATTAATTCAACCTCAGGTTTAAAAATACCTGACTGACCTTAAAGTGGGCCACTGACATTTAAAATATTTTTATTGCAAACCTATTTTTGTCTCAATATAATATTTCTGAAAATAGAAGGAAGCCAACCTACTGGAGATTAACAACTGGCACATTTCTGATGCGGTTTCCTTCTGGTAGTTACTGTGCTTAGAGTGCTTTTGGTGGTTGTACTGAAATTTAATGATTCTGAGCAAGGGATCTGAAGATTTCCATGTCATGGACTTTAATGACTTTCTAGCTTTATGGTGCCAAATGTTCCACCTTTAAACTTCAGGGAATTCCATGTTCTTTGACTTTTAACTTGGTCTCTTTTGTCAGTTAACATTGTCAATTGAATTATTTTTGTTTAACGGTGGAATTTGAGGTGTCATTCCCATTGTTTCTGCCTGCTCCTGCCCCACTTAAATAATTTCCACATAACTCGACTCCACCCTATCCCTCCTGACCTATGTCCAAGACACCTCATATGCCTATTGTTTCTTTACGTTTACCAGGCCCCCGTTCCATCTTTACTATGAACATTCAGTCATTCTACACCTCCATCTCCCACCAGGAAGGCCTTAAAGCCATCCCTTTCTTCCTCGACCGCAGAACCAGCCAATTTTCCTCCAGGAACACTCACCTGCACCTAGTGGAGCAGATCCTCACGCTCAACAACTTCTTCTTCAAATACTCCCACTTCCTCCGAATCAAAGATTTAGCCATGGACACTCGCATGCCTCGCTATGCCTGCCTCTTTGTAGGGTACGTCGAACAATCCCCATTCCAGGCATACATTGGCTCTCCCCGAACTCTATCCCCACTACATTGACGGGACAGCATCCTGCACCCTGCACTCATGGACTACATTAACTTCACTACCAATTTCCAGCCTGCCCTCAAATTCACTTGGACCATCTTTGCACCTCCCTTTGTTGATCTCACTGTCACAGGAGATAGACTATCGACTGATGTCTATTATAAACCTACTGTCTCCCACAGCTATCTAGACTGCATTTCTTCCCACCCTGCCTCCTGCAAAGACTCTATCTCCTACTCCCAATTCCTCCGTTTCCGCTGCCTCTGCGCCCAAGATGACGTATTCCATACCAGGACATCCGAGATGTCCTCATTCTTTAAGGAACGGGGGTTCCCCTCTATCATAGATGAGGCTCTCACATGTCTCCTCGATTTCCCTTAGCTCCGCTCTAGCTTTCCACTCCTCCAGTCGCATCAGGGACAGAGGCCCCTTAGTCCTCACCTTTCACCCTATTTGCCACCGCAAAGCTCATAATCCTCCGCCATTTTCACCACTTCCCAACACTAGTCACATCGTCCCAACTCCACCCTTTTCCATAGAGACTGTTCCCTCTGCAAATCCCTGGTTCACTCATGCCTTCCCACCCCCTCCCCAATACTTTCCTCTACAACAACAGGACATGGAACACCTGACCCTATACCTCATCCTTTGACTCCATCCAGGGACCCCAACAGTCCTTTCAGGTAAGGCAGAAGTTCATGCACCTCCTCCAATCTCATCTATTGTATCCGTTGCTTTCAGTGTGGACTCCTATATATTGGCGAGACCAAGTGCAGACAGGGTGATCGTTTCGCTGACCACTATGTTCAGTCTGGCTTGGCCTACGTGATCACTCAGTTGCCAAATGTTTCAACTCCCCTTCCCAGCCTGTCCCACTGAGTTACTCCAACATTTTGTGTCCATATTGACCTTTCTGTCCTGGGCCGCCTCCAGTCAGTGAGGCCACATGCAAATTGGAGGAACAGCACATATTTCACTTAGGCAACTTACAGCCCAGCTGTATATTGATTTCTCTCATTTCAAGTAACATTTGCATTTCCTCGCTCTCTGTCCATCCCCCACCCTAGTAATCTTGCTAGTTTCACTGACTGTATCCCTTCATTATCACATCTTCCACAGCCAACAATGAACCATTGTGGGCTCCACCTTTCTTGAGTCATCGGTGCCAGCTGATTTGTTCTATACTTTTTCATATCTCTGGTTTCCCTCCCCCTGAATCTCAGTCTGAAGAAAGGTCTCGACCCAAAACATCACCTATTCCTTTTCTCCAGAAAAGGACCCGTTGAGTTACTCCAACATTTTGTTTTCTATTTTCAGTATATCCCAGCATTTGCAGTTCCTTCCTACACATTTTGTCCATGTCATTGATCCATTACTCATCCACACTAATCTAATTTACCTGGTCCATAGCCTTCTGTGCCTGGGCAATGATGACGGTGCACCATGAAAACTGATTGATCCAGAATTAATGTTTTATGTTGTAATGTCAGAACCTTAGAACCCAAACTGCTAAAGGTTACAGTTCAAGTAGATAACATGGTGAAGAAGGCATAGGATATATTGGTTTTCATTTGCCAAGGTAGAGAATATAAGAGCACAATTTTATAAAATGTTCATTAGGCTACACCTGGAGTACTGTGTGCAGTTGTGATTGCACTGGAGAGGGAGCAGAGTTTTTTTCAAAATGTTGCTTGGGGTATGTTTTACTATGAAGAGGGACTGGATAGGTTGGGTTTGTTTTTCTCTGAGTAGAGGAGGTTGAGGGGACACCTGCTGGTATACAAAATTATGAGGGCAGAGATTAGATGAATGGTGAGAAATTTATCTCCATAATTGGGACGCTAAAAACCAGAGGGCAATAGATTTAATGTGAGGATTAAGAGGATTCGAAGGAATCGGATTAAAAAAATTCCCACTTAGAGGGCAGTTGCAATCTCAAATGCATTGTCTGAGAAGGGTGATGGAGACAGGTACTCTCACAATATTTTAAATATCTGTTTGAATTGCCAAGGCAGAGTAAGCTATGGACCAAATAAATATTGGTAAATTACAATAGTCTACATGGTTACTTGATTGTTGCATGCACATGATGGCCAAAAGGACTCTGAAACAAGTGATGTATTGATTTTTGTTTAAATGACCTCAGTGCTATTTTAAAATTTAGTTTCAGATGGATATGTGAGAATTATTTCTTTCTCAACACAAAGCTAAATAATTTTTCAAATAGCTAAACCACTCAAATGCTGAAGCATATTACCTCAAAAGTGTACTGAGCAGAAAAATGATCCTTGATGTAAATCAAGTAAGTTAGATAAAAGAAGTATGGTTTAGAAAAGGATTATTAATATCCTCAACATTCTATGGTCTTAATGGTTGATTAGCCATAAACATATTGCAATAAGTCAGATTTAAATTGACCAGGTAAAACAACTTAAGAACCAAGTTGATTGAGTGCTTATTCACTTCCTTTCAAAGTAGAAGGGAAGCACTCTAGAAAAACTTTATAATTTTCTATCTTTGTTAATAGCAAATAATTTGTACCGAACTCCACCCATTCTGCAATTTTGCTCTAGGTGTTAACTGCCTGCATGTTGTAAGATAAACTGATACGTGTTCATTCTTTCAGGACTTGTTCTTGCCTGAGAATAATTTTTAATGAATGTGTGTCAATTATACTGAACATTTTTTATTATTTTGTGCACAGGAGAACTACGACACATTACAAAACTTAAACCCTGGAGCCTGTTTGACGTACTTATTGAGAAATATGGATGGCCTCATGAAGAAGCTGTGCAGTTCACTGACTTCTTGCTGCCTATGTTAGAAATGGTTCCTGAGAAACGAGCTTCTGCAGCAGAATGCCTCAGACACCCCTGGCTTAGCTCTTAGCAGCATTCACCAACTTTCTTCATAGAGCTGATGATGTTCATCACGGACCCAGCAAAGTGGCAAACTCTCAAACATCAGGGGTATAAATCCAAGCCTCCAATAGCCCATTTTTCACTCGAGTATGGTTAATGTTTGAACTTTTGCTTTTCTGCAGTGTCTTTGGGAAAAGTAGTTTTTGCCTTTAGCACGAGGTAGCTGACTCTGCTAAAAAACACTTAACATGTCTTGATGCTTTGTTTCTAGTATCCCCTGACCATCTCATGTTAAATTTCCTATCTAAAGGTGAAAATAATCTTTTTCATGCATTTGGATATTTTTTGTACTTATTTA
The DNA here is from genome assembly GCF_053455715.1 of Rhinoraja longicauda. NCBI lineage: Eukaryota > Metazoa > Chordata > Chondrichthyes > Rajiformes > Arhynchobatidae > Rhinoraja > Rhinoraja longicauda. The sequence continues at coordinate 13,588,859 of NC_135975.1, forward strand.
TGAAAATTGTTTTAGCTGATGAGTATTACTATTGAAAGATAAGTGAGATGCTACTATTATGTAAGGTAAGGACGTAGCCGAGATATTGCAAAGAGCTGTACAATTGTAGCCAATAGAAAAGAAGCATTATTCTTGTAAAATCTGTAGATTTTCCTGTAAAATAGCTTTCCATATAACACAGAAATGGGACTTAACCTATAATATTTTCATGAATGCCGTGCTACGAGAATGCATGTTTTGAAGCTTATTTACTTACAAATGAGGCTGTATAAATTTTACATTTGTTGGCTCAGTTAAATATTGTGTTGCTTGATATTACGTGTTCATTAATGTCTTGTAAGTAATTTTGCAGTCCAGCCAGACCTTCAAAATCACAAAGTCCGATTTTAGTCCTTCAAATGAGACTCAGCTGCAAACCTACATTGTAATCACTGCAATAGTCCCAATTGTCTATCGTTATTTAAGAATTCCATAAGAACATGTCCTTCAAAGTTTTAAATTATTATTTTTGTTTTTATTGTGCTTCAGCATTGTCAGGTATATATATCCATGCAAAAGATTTGTGATCTCCTGTACTAAAGCTGCAAAAGGGAACAAAAAGGAAAACATGATTTTTCTATGTGCAGATTTAATATTTTGTCACAAAAAAAATTATATGTTAAAATGTTTTGCTCTGTCAGTACAGAAATGATACTAATTGATGTGAAAATAAAAGTGAACGTGTCAAAACTTGTTTAAAATAACTTGCTGTATAGCAAACCCTACAGATTTGCATGAAAAGAAAGTTGATCTTGGGTCTGTTTACAGCTTTGCTCTCAGCATCGGACTGGCACAACAAATTGCACTGGTCTTGTAGCTTTTTCAGGGATTAACAATGTAAATAAGGATTTTTTAAAAATCATTCATGGAAGCATTGAATTCTTCAGATGTTTAAGTATTTGAGTTGCTGTGAGTAATGAAAAATTTATTAGATAGCAAATATTGTGGTCAAGTGCAATTCTGGCATGTTATATCTCATCAGTAGTGAGATCTTCTACTTGTCAGGTCCAAGTGTGCACTAACCTCTAAACAGTGAATGATGTAAAAGTGAACTGACTAGATTTATTCCAATTGTCCACTTTAATTATGGTGCCACTATTTCTAAATCTACCAGTTACTGGTTTATCCATCTGCCTTTGCAATAACTAGATTGTGGATAAATAATTCTGGTATTCTAATAGTAGCAATTGTTTGAGGTGCTTGTGACTGTCTAATTAAACTGTTTTGTTTCCACAAGTCGTGTTGCTCATTGGAATGGCAAGATAATTTTACAATATTTAGTTGCAGATAGAATGCTGTATTATTGTGGAATAATATTTAAATGAACAATGTATGCAGATTTGTTGACATTCAAACTATAATGCTTTTATTGGTCTGACTTTAAGCAACTGCCTTATTATCCACCAGGGAAGAAAAACATATTGGAGCAAGTCTTATGCTTTTTTTTAAACTTTCCACTCCCTTCATGTTTCTCCTTTTTTCTTGTCATAAGCATAGGATCTTTGCTAACTCTTTACACTTTGTAATATGGCATTTCTTAGCTATCTGTTCGCGGTTGAGAAAGCAGTCGTTGTTAGGTTCACTCACTGTGGTATGTTGGACATCTTGAAAGAATAAGTTGGAATTTCTTCAGGTATTCTGTTTTATTAATGTTCTTGGTATTCAGGTAGTTTTGATTTCAGGAATGGAGTTTTGTAAGTAGATATGAATTGTGCCCTCAGGATAATGTAAATTTGAGATTGTGCATGACCATTTATTGTTTTACCTCCAGTGTGCCCTAAAGCATGCATTTTAGGACACGTCTGAAGAAGGGTCTCGACCCGAAATGTCACCCATTCCTTCTCTCCCGAGATGCTGCCTGACCTGCTGAGTTACTCCAGCATTTTAGGATATTGATTGAGCTAATTTACCCATGAAACTCTCTGAAATCAGGTTTCAATCCCTCCTAACAACTTGATAATCGTAGCCAGTTATGATTTGTTTAGTTTAGTTTTTGGTTTGAAGATGCAGAGTGGAAACAGGCTTTTCGGCCCACCAAGTCTATACTGATCAACTATCACCCGTACGCCAGTTCTATCCTACACACTGCGGACAATTTACAGGAACCGATTAACCTACAAACCTGGCCGTGTTTGAAATGTGGGAGGAAACCAGAACACCTGGAGAATACCCAGTCGGTTAGAAGGAGAACATATAAACTCCAGACAGACAGCACCCAGTCAGGATCGAACCCGGGTCTCTGGCGCTGCAAGGCAGCAGCACTGCCATTGTACCCTCCAGTCATTTGAAGTGTACCTGTACCTCTCCTCCAGCTTGTGATTGTCCCTATCCATTTCACTCTTATGTTTCTATTTGTAGCCTTATCACCTCAACTTTTATCTTTGCCACATTCTTCTTTATCATCTACATGTTGCTATTGCCAAAACATTAAATCAGTTCTACTTAAATACTGATGATACCTTGCACTGCTTCTGTTAGATGAGCCACAATTTCTTAGTTAAAAATTGTCCTTACCTCTGCCACAGATTATATTCTTGGTTCAAGTTAAAACAGACTGCAGATTTGGTGGTCACTTGATGCAATATTCTACCCACCACCATGCACTTGCCTGCAATTTTATACCGATTTGCCACTGAAACCCACGTTCATATCTTTATCAATTCCAAATTTGATTATTTTAATCTTGCTCTCACTGGCCTCCCACCCTCATTTTATGATGGGAAGCCATTTAAGTAGGATTGAAATGCCTCTATTTAATTCTGCACAAGTCCTTGTTCATCACAGCTTGGTGACCTGGCCTACATTTTGTTCTCCAGCACCTTGCAGTTAAATTCTTAATGTTTAAGAACCTCCAGGGTCCAATCCATCATGCACAAGAACTGCATATGCTAAAAATCTTTTGAAATGCGAGCAGGTTGGGTAACGAGAGGTAAAATGAATGAGAGTTAATGTTTTAGGTAGATGACGGAGCTTTTTCTTTTGCTTAATTTTAGGATAAATAATGCTATATAATCTATATACTAAAACTCTTGGTTTGTTTGTTTTCCTGAACTACAGACAAAACGATACACGATAGCGCGACAATTTTAGGCCCACCTTACTCACGGAAGAGGTTTCATTGAAATCGGTGTTATATTCACATTTTAAAGTTTAAATCTATCTCCTAGGGAGGGAGGGAGGATAAGGGGGATGGAGTGGGGGGGGGGGGGGGTGGAGGGGAGAGTGCTGCACCAATGCAGGAGGTTTGGGTCCAACGGGTCCACTTGGTCTAGTTATTCCACTAAAATTAATTTAACCATGGATGTGCATAATCAAAGTATAATACTTGTGAAATAAAAACCTTTCATCTATGTATATACTGAGCCTTTGGTAAGATAAAGAAATTGAGTGGTCTAGAGGGATATGGGCCAAACGTGGGTAATTGGGACTAGCTTAGATGGGGTATCTTGGTCAGAATGTTGGGCCAATGGCCTCTTTTTGTGCCGAGTGTCACTAAACTTGGTCATACAAAATTCTTACACCAAGTCCTGTACACCCAGCACACCCTTTCCTATTGCTTAGCAACAGCTATGACAAGCAAATTTAGAATTTTCACATTTCTAAGTTTCTCCGTGGTTATGCACCTTCTCGCACATTTCTTTAATCTCAAGTTAGCTAGGATCTTCCATTCCTGGGGCTCTTCAGCATCCCCAAGTGAAAATGCTCCAGAGTGGTTGGACCTTAATCCCTCCATGAACTGTCTCCCTCTTTAACACATCTTAAAACAACTTCCTTGATAAAATATTTGGTTCATCAAATTCCTATGAATCAGAGATATTTGTGAAGTAGCTCATTAAATAAATACTTATTACAACATGGCAGCTCAAAATGGCAAACATTTTTGGATCTGGTATTCTTCTGAAAATTTCTCAAAACTCCACTGCATTTTAGTGAGTGCAATGAATTGATTTAACTATTGTGTTCTCGTAAAAATGGAAAATAGAGGTGGCGAGTTTTCATTTATCAGAACATGATCTACAAAAGGTAAGCAGTCTAAATTAAAGAAGGCGCATGAGGGAAAGAGAAACAGATTAAAAACCAAAAACAGGATGGTGTAAGAACTCAGCAAGTCAAATAACAGCATACGTGGTGGCAAAAGATGCAAGTCAACATTTCAGGTTAAGACCCTGCATCAGGGCTGAGAAGGAAGAACGATTCCAGTATATAGCAGTATGGGGATGGAATTTTGTATGTGTAGGTGAAACCAAATTAGAGGGATTAAGCAGATGGAAGCAGGGGAGGGAGGAAGGAAGGAATGGGACAAAGATGGGGAGAGAATGGGAAAGGTGAATATACACAGAAGAAAACAAGGTGGACAGTGGGAAAACACGGGAGGGGGGGGGGGGTCTGAATTCTCCATGAGGTAAGCTGTGGGGGGCTGAATTCTCCATGAGGTAAACCAATATTCATCCTATCGAGTTTAGATATCCAAGGAAAATAAGAGACGCCATTCTTTCAATTTGTTTGGGCTCAGTAGCAAGGGAGAGTTCTGCAGAACTGTTTTCACTAATGTAGATGCAAGATTGAGCAAAGAATGCAATGGGCACCTGTCTCTCAGAAGGCGTGGTAGATTCCCGGTTGGTGGTGAGGGAAGTGAAGTGAAAGGGTGCCAGTGAGGGGGGTTGAGCACAGCTGCATTTAAAAGACTATTCAAAGTGCAGTATTACAAATAATGAATAATTGGTTTATAGTGAAAGGCCACTTAGCTATTATTTTTTCTTTAAGTAATAGATGGCCAAAGCTGAGGAATAAAAGCAAGTGTAAACCATAAGCAAAATCTTTAATACATTACTCATGACACTTGTGGTAAGAGCATGCTCTGCCAATTAGCATTGTGTGCCCATGTCTCGTTCTTGTTATACTTCTGCAAAGCCTTCATTCATTATTTTGTATGATGTGTTACACACTTGGGAGGATAAATATTACATTCGACCCCAAGGCCTCACCTTTTCATCACTTAAGGTTGTTGTAGACGAATTAATGTCTTACCCAAATTGTGACATTCTGCAACGACAGGCTTAACTGCAAAGGGTTGGTGTTTAGTTTCCATCATGGCTCTTCCCAGCATTTCTGGCCACCATCTCAGCTGCTTCTTGGGCATCTTGACCTCCCAAACCCAGATTCACCTGTTGATACAGTAGACCCTGAAAGCCAATCAGATCCCTAGACTAGAGCAACCATTGCTATTGCCTTGTGGGATGTGTACTGGGAAGAAACAGTTAGTAAATTTAAATCACTTCTGATGTGTTTTTAAGGGTTCAATTTTTTTTGTTAAAGTGGTAAATTTGCGCTATCTCCAGCATATCCACCACACCAAAACGAAACTTACTGCCCTTTGTAAATTAATGCAATAGAACATTACTGTTCTGGGATTTCTCCTGCATCTTTTGGAATATTTCTACGTGTATTAAATTCACCATGCAGCGAATGGGATTTCCCCCCCAGAAACAGTGATACCAGCTGAATTTTTAAAATTGATGATCCACTGTAAAGTAACCAAACTAAAATGGTGAGTTTCCTTTACTTAGTCATATAATATGATATCTTTAAGTGCCTCCGTGCTGGTGTCTCTGAAACACATTGCTGGAAGTTAAATGTAGAAACTGAACTAACGAATACCAACCTTTGTCTGATTTGGAAGCTTTCTGTGAATTCTCTTTTAATATCATGGGGTTCAATTGCCAAGAAGCAATTAATTCGGAATTGAAGCACAGAGAACAGCTGAAGGAACCCAGTGGATCTAGCAACAACTGGACATACATATTGGGTTGAGTGTTCATTTTCCTCCACAGACGCTGCCTGACCTGCTGAGGTCCTCCAATGCTCTTCCTTTCTCCCTGCAAATTCCAGCAGCTCCAGTGAAAAATTGATTCCTTAGTTTGAAGATCTAATCAAAGTACAAGCCATATAAGCAGGATAGAAAGTAAATGGTGTCTTTAAGAAAACAAATGATCAATTTTGGTTGAACTTTCATAAAGCGTACACAAAATCAGTGCATCTTATTTATTTGAAACGCTAGACTTCTTGTGCTTGAAAGTACCTGCAACATACTGCAGAAACTAACAAAAAAAGGTGGAGGATGCCTTTCATTGTTACAAATTTAGCCTGTGCACTTCTTGAAATATCTTTGAAATTAAAGGAGCCAATATTCTTAATATAACCAATAGTCAATTTATACTCTGGAAGGAAAACCCATTGGATGTATTATATATAGTTTTCCCCTTAAATAAAACCAAACAATTTAGATTGCTGGTAAAATTAGAATGAGATAAAACCAAACAATTCCAGATTTAAAATTTCAAATGCATCTTACACTATCCATACACATTTCTTAAATTCTGTTGAACACGCAACAAAAATCAAATTTTTCCTTTGCTCTTTATACTTGGGATATCCAGACTTCAGGACATCATCCACCACCACCTCCATCACCAGGGCCAACATCTCATCACCATCAACCACCATCTGCAACTGGACTGCAGTGTCTACCAAGTCTAAATATTTGAAGTATATTTTAACCTGCTGGTAACACACCAACAAAATGTTCCATATTTACTTAAACTCAGTGTATTCATTGACATCCGAGTTGTTGTGGAAAAAGTGTAAATAAATCTACACTTTTTCCACAACAACTCGGAGGTGGGCACAGCAGTTGAAAAGTATACAAAAATAATTATTGACATCTTGTTCATACAAACCTGTGTCATTTAGCATCTCAACTGACAGCACATTACCTTATTAGAGCAAGGTGTTTCCATTTCTTTCCCTATTCATTTAGGTTCACTACCAATGGCAAGATCAAGAATTAAGAAAATGAATGAAATTCCAAGAAATGCAAGAATAAATATTACTCAAATGCATTTCTGCAATCCTATAACAATGTTAGTACAACATTCTAAGATTGCAGGTTCTTGATGTACAGCAACAAAATCCTAAATCCACATTTATCATTTGTAAAAAATGCAGTTTACTGTGATTTATTAACATGGATTAAAATGCCCAACCAGTGCTGTAATGTGACAGTATTTAAAAAAATTAAAATTCTTATACTGAGCTCACAAAGAACATACACATTTTTGCAAAGGGACTCAAATTTACAACAGTATTCAAAAATGGGACAGAAGCATTGGCAAGTTTTTTTTTACAAAGGAAAAAGTAAATACACAATTATTTACATAACATCTGCAGAAATTGGAAATAATCTATACATTAAATTACTTTTCTACAAATAACCAATAAAGTAAAATAACCACTCTGCAATGTCTCAAAACCAATATTGCATTGTTCTGCTATAGTTTAATAGTATACAAAAAATGTTTTACTACAGAAAGGAAAGGAACAAAAATGTAAATTGCTTGAGTGCCAACACTCCTTAGAAGTGCAGATATATTTAACATACTTGAATAAAAAAATTTATACAAAACATTCAATAAATGCATTTTTAAATGCAACAATAAAATACTAAATTACAATTTTGAGCCATCCTGTGCACTATAATATCAGTAAGGATGGCTGGAATGTCCACTTACAAAATAAAATTTGAAAATGTTTTTCGTCCCACTGGCTTCACAAACATATATATACACAACTCCAACAGGAGTAAAATGTTCTCAAGAATCAAAAACGGTTGTGAAAGACAAACAAAGATAAGCACTGGTTTTAAGTTTATTACAATGTCTAACTTACAAGTCTTAAGAAGTATCTTTAAAAGATACAATACATAAAATATTTACATCTTATTTTACAGAATAATGTTCTAATCGGTTTGCACAGCCCCATTTCAGTGCCATCCTGAGCTGTGAAAATTATTTTGCTGGAAAGATGGTGGCAATTGTGATCTGGGAACAGAAATTTGTGGGGGTAATGCAGGCATCTGTTTAAGTCCTTGACCTGCATGTGGAAGTGATACTACACCAGGGGATGGAGGATGGAATCCTGGGCTTGCAAGTGCCACAATATTATTCGCTCCTTGAGGCTGGTGGTGAGAGCCTTGCCTTGACAGTGAATGGTGAGATCCTGATCCTGCAGGTGGAAGTGGAGATCCTAGATGATGTGTAGGATGGTGGCCCAAAGTTTGATGAGCCCCTGGTGGAAGATGATGTGGTCCTTGAGAAGTTGGATGATGAGATGTTTGTCCAGGAGGAGCATGATGTCCCACCCCATGAACTGGAGCTGGTGGTGGTGGCGGCGGCGGTGGTGGCGGTGGAGGAGGAGGAGGCGGTGCTGCTGAATTAAGTGCAAGTTGATGGGATGTTGTAGTTCCAGATGCTGGTAGACATTGCAGTCCAGTTGCAGATGGTGGTTGATGGTGATGAGATGTTGGCCCTGGTGGTGGAGGTGGTGGTGGATGATGTCCTGAAGTCTGAGCATGTAGTAATTGCCCTTGGGTTGGTGGTACTGGATGGACTGTACTTTTTACATGTGGCAATGTTGGTGGGTGTTGGGCCTGTCCTTGAGGTGGAGGATGGTGTGAACCTGGAAGAAGCGGATGATGTGGTCCTGATCCAGGTGACTGCGACACTGAAGGGAGTGGCTGTGTTGCCGGTGCCGAGGAAGAGTGATGCAGACTGGAATTCGCAGATGGAGGATACTGCACTGTAGATGGTGCATGATGTACAGAAGCAGCTACTGCTGATTGTGATGCAGAACTCTGCAATATGGCAGAATTTGGAGATTGTGGAGGACCTTGGTGCAAAATGGTCCCAGGAGAAGACTGAAGTAAACTAGATCCAGGCAAAGTTTGGGTAGGACTTGGTGCAGGAGAAAATGCTCCTTGCTGGAGAACATTTGTTCTCGACTGACTGAAACTTTGAAAGTTCCCAGAAGGTTGCTGGTTTTGATAGTACGTGGGAGGTGGTGGTGGTGGTGGAGGTGGTGGTGGAGGGGGCGGTGGTGGAGGTGGCACACTGTTGCTTGAATGTTGCTGGCTGAACTGACTCATACTAGGTGGATGACCTGATGATGCTGTAGATGAAGAATAAAACGTTGCACTTGTCTGTTGCTTTTGTGCTAAATTCCCAGGCTGTGTTGCTTGATAGTATACTTGCCCCACAGTGACAGGAGTTAAAAAAGATCCTCGATGTGATGGGGCCTGTGCGGTTCCTATCTGAGGTGACTGTGAATGAATTGTCCTGTAGGATGATCCCAGATGTTGTGTCTGTGACTTTGGTGAATGCAACAGCGTCTGAGGCTGCGGTTGAGAACTTGATGGAAGATAGTTGGACAGTCCAGGCGCATGAGGGGCTGGAGATTTAATAATTTTCTCAGAATGTGATGGAAGCACAGGACACTGAGTTTTCAACGGAAGTTGAGTCGGCTGAGAATTGGATGGTTTTACTGAAATTTGAGATTGCAATGGACATGGATGCTGTGAATAATGTGGATTTCCAGATTGGCTGGTAAAGTTAATTTTTGTTATTGGCTGGGAATCATACTGAAAATTGAGCTTCTGTTGTGCCTCAGGTTTAGATTGATTCAGATTAGAAGTCTCAATTATATTATTTGTATTCTCTACTTGGGAAGTCTTCACCTGCAACTTTCCTTGGCACTGGGATGAAATCGGAGGCGACGACGGACAAGGCTGTTGAGTTAAAGTACAAGATTTTAAAAATCACTCAAACTGAACACAGGAAAAATTTATAATATATTGTCACAGTGTAATAAATTAAAAATGTACAAATATCAGTGTGCCTATTTAAATGAATTACTGAAATAATCCATAACAAGTCAGTTACCTTGTTTAATTTTGTAGGGCTTATATTATGCTTCTGAGAATTCACTGGAGAAGGACATTCCTTTTCAGAAATTTGCTCTGGAATTTCAGCTTCTGAAACTTCTGTGGAAATGTATTAAAGGATTAATATAGGGCAACAAGACAGTATAGAAGAAACACAAATCGTAAACACTAAAATTGCTACTCCAATTATTAAAACAATAGCCATTTCTTCTTTTAGTATCTTAAATATAAATAGCACATTAAATAATGTACAATAAATGAGTTTTGTTGCTCGTCGTCAATGTGCAGTAACTCTGTCCATGTATAGAACCACAATACAATTTTTTTCCAATTAAAGGCAAAACAACTAACATTTGTTAAGCACAACTTGAATAACTCTTCCTGCGCTTTAGCAAAAATGAAACAACTTAAATTTACTAACATTGTGTTTTTAGGTTGCTAGTTATTTATGATAACTTTGGTTTGCACAATCAACAGTAATCCAGCAAATATACTTCTCCAACTTTTATAATCCATGCATATTTGTGAGCCGCAATTACTAGAAATTTTGGCCAGAGCTTTTAAAGGAATACTCTACATTCATAATATACCATTTCAGAATTTTTATTAATTCATTGTTCAAGATATTCATTCAAGATTCCTTCATAATCCAGATCTAGACATTTGCATTGTCTCCCATCAATGAGCTAGAAGAATTGAGGCATGGTATCTCAGTGCTAAGTCTCACAATTCAAACACTCGTCAGAAACATTTAATCTTTCACCCTTTCGGGATCCACAATAAAGCCAAACGAAGATCTTACTGGCTCAGGCTGAATAATGGAGATTGCAATGTTAGACAGATATCCAAATGTTTTGATCAATTACCTTTAGAAGACGGGTAGAAGTTTCACAGTTCTCTTCTTGGAAGTAATACTTGTGTTCAGACACCTCTTCAAGAGGTAAGACAAAAACCAGGGAAAATGCATGATGTTTAACTTGTACATTGCTTGGTGAAATGAGCAGGCTTGAAGGGCAAATAATTCCTTTCCATCCCACATCTTTTCTGTGGCTTTATACGGCTTGTATAGAGCCTTAGTGTGGAGTATTCCTTTAAACATTTACCAGCAGAAATGCACAAACCACCAGACAAATATCTGTTTTACAATTTTCATACACCTAGCTGCCATATCGAAAATGGAAGCAGTAATATAAATTCCAGAATACAAAAAAATGCAAGAACGATGAACCCACACTTTATTTCATATTATACATTTTACTACATGCATTTTACCAAGTACAAAGATCTATAATTTTAAAATAGCCTTACATATCAACAATTTTAAACCCATTTATTCAATGATATTTACATTAAAATTATTAGTACAAGCAATATGGAAACAATAAAGGGAGTTCAGTTTGATATGACATTAGAATATATGGTTAAAAATAATTACATGTCACATAAATGGTGGAATGATTATGGAATGTCTTCACTACTGACCTAGGTTAGATTCACTGGGATGGAAAGCTGGGATCTTCAGTTGGAGACGTGGAATGGGTTTTGAACAATGGGATGAAGGTGGAGTTTGGAGATGAGACTGTGGCCAATGAGTTGATGTTGGGCTATGAGTGGGTGAAATCATTCCTACAGATGGAAGTCCCAACAAAAGAGCATTAGAAACCATAGGCTAAATTTAGTTGAATAATTTGCAAAATCTCTAAATCTACTTTTTATAATTACCAAGATTAAACAAAACCCTTTTTTACATAGACATGAAATTAATTACCACAAAAGATGCCAACTTCTGGGCAACAAAAAAAATTGAGAAGTGCAGGAATAGAAATGTATCCTCTATTGTACTAAATAAATTATTTGACTGTAGTTGAACTTTATTCCATTCATTTCAATGGAAACTAATTGTGCAAGAAAAGTACAGTATTGCATGATCAGTTCAAATGATCAAGGATGAGTTTCAACCCCATCAATTCTCAGCCATCTGAAGAAATGATCCAACAACAGAAATTGGATGGAATACCCCAAACTCCTGACTTCAATACTTTCCTGGTAATTACCTGATGCCAAACCACATCATTTTTGATCCAGCGATGAACATCAAACTAAGGTATCACTAAGGTTGCATATTTCAAATTCCATATTAGTCTCCAGTTTTTGAACCTTATCTCTCAGTTCATGTTTGTACAATCCTCACCTCTGCCGCTTACTTCCAGGCTCAATTACTCTTAACGCACATCTGACCAGCCTTCCTCACTGTAACATAATGTGCTGTACCCCTTACCCTTGATGTCATCCAAATTTCAGAATCCTCACCTTTATTTATTTTGTCTCGCTAACGTTAACTCCTGATTTACACTGGTTCCTGTATAAGCAATAGCTTTATTGTAAAACTGGGTTCATTTGCTTTCAAATCCTTTCATCACAGAAGCCAAGCAACATTTTAATACTCAAAATGTTTACAGTACTTTGGAGAGTACTGTTATATATCTGTTGTGCTGCCGCAAGTAGAATTTCTTTGTTCTGTTTCGGGACATATGACAATAAAACATTGTTGACTCTCTTGAAACCCATCCAATATGATCACGTTTCCCTAACTTTGTAATCTCTGCAGACATACATCCTTCCAAAATATGTTTCTCCAATTCTGGCCTCTTGATCATCCCCAAATTTAGTTGGTCCCCCCGTTCAAGAATTCCATTCTTTAGATTTTACCACTTCTCTTTTCATATTTGACCTCCTTAATACCTGGCCCTCTACCCAGGCTTTTGACTAGCTACTTTAATATCTCATAAGGCATGTCAAATTCTACTTGATGATGTTCCTACCTTAGAACTATTGTTTTGTAATAGTATAATAAACTTGCTTTGCAATTAGACTTTGATAACTTAAATTCTGTCTGGTTAATTCAAAGCTTTCTTAAAAAAGGACATACGTTTTCAATTTCCTCCTTCCCTCCAGCATGATCACATCCTTGATTCACAAAAGGTGCATAGTGAGTGTACCCTCACACAGTGAGTATACCTTAAATCTCTAAAGTTCTTTCTGTTATACCACTCCATCTTACACTTTGTTACATTCAATCGTTCACACCTCTTATGAGAACTTGCATTGTGTAGAGGTCTGAAATTCCTACTGCATGATGGTATTCATTAAACATTTAATTTCAATTTGAAAGCAACTAAAATAAATTCCACCAAAGTTCCAAAACTTATTAAACCAAGCGAGTAATTTCAGCCTGTTTGTTATCCACAACTTTGTTCTTGGTTGATACGTACGTTTACCTCATACTTCCACCTATTATTTCATAAGAATAGAGGAAATAGAGGGAGCAGGTCATTTGATCCCTTGTACCCGTTCTGCATTCAAGGAGATCATGGTTAATCTATCTCAGCACCACTTTACTTCATTCCCTTAATATCTAAAAATCTGCTAACTTGTCTTGAACATAGCCTTCATAGTCAGACTAGATGGAAAATTTCAATGATTATCCACCCTCTCTATGTTGACATTTCTTGCCATCTATGTCCTGAATAGCTGATCCTTTATTTTGAGACTGTGACCCATGAATCCCCATTCTGGAATATTCTGGTGTATTTTCATTACAACCACTCTCTAACCAGTAAATATTTCCCAAGTTTTAGAAACCAGAATAATACACAATATTCCAGGTGTTCTCTCATATGGGTCCTAATAATCCCTGAAAGCCATTGTTACTCTTGCATTATTATTATTTTTTCATATTTCATATTTCAGATACAGCGCGGAAACAGGCCTTTTCGGCCCACCAAGTCCGCACCGCCCAGTGTCCTACACACACTAGGGACAATTTTTTACATATACCCAGTCAATTAACCTACATACGTATTCAATTCCTTAAAGGACAGCATACCATTTGGCTTCCTGCTAGCTTTTTGTACCTGCACATTAACTTTTGTGAAGTGTACACGGAGATGAACAGCAGTGGTTTTCAAACTCTCAACACTTTAAAAATACTTACCCTCTCTATTTCACATATTTCCACAATATATTCCATCTATGTTCTTATCCATTCACTAATATTCCCTGAAGCTCCTCTGAAATTTCTACCCTGCCACCTAGCTGTGTATCATTAAACCTGTATATATATTACATTTAAGAATCTCATCCAATGCCTGTAAACCACCTCTGATTCCCACTTTGGTTAGGTCACATTTGGAGTATTGTGTGCAGTTCTGGTCACCTCATTACAGGAAGGATACGGAGCCTTTGGAGAGTGCAAAAGAGGTTCTCCAGAATGTTGCCTGGATTAGGGAGTTTTTGCTATAAGGAGTGGTTGGATAAGCATATTCTCTGGAGACCAGAGGCTGAAGGGTTATGTGAAACATATTTACAATTATGAGAAGCCTCGAGAGGTAAATTGTCATAGTTTTTTCGCCAGGGTGAAAATGTTATATACTAGAGGGCACAGCTTTAAGGAGAGAGGAAGAACATTTAGAGGAGATTCACGAGGCAAGTTGTCTGTTTACACAGAGTGCAGTAGGTGCCTGGAACACGCTGTCATGGGAGGATTTTGGAAACTCAGTGTCCCTACTATCTCCAAAACCATTTATTTCAAAACTTTGGATGCAGGTCATCTAGTCCTAGATATTTAAGAATTTTCAATCCAAATCTTACTCCAATGCTTTTTTTAGCTATTGCTAATTTCCTGCAGCTCCTTCACTTTAGACCTGTTGTTTGTCACCTTTACTGGGAAGTTTACTGTCTTCTTCCATGAAGCGACATGAAATATTGGTTTCTTTGCCATTTCTATATATGTCAATGTCATTTTACCTATCTCAGTGTGTACTGGACATACAATAGCTTTTCCTAGTGTTTTACGTATATTTTTTACATATAGCACATTTGCCGTCTGTACTATTTCTTGCTATATCACACTTGCTTTCACTCTCTTTTCTTACCTAGGCTTGGTCCACCAAATTCTGAAATGTTCCAATTTCACTGGAAACGTACAATTTTTAAAACTTGATTTACTGCCACCTTTATTTTTTTCTATTATCTCCATAAATGTATGAACAGCTTTATTCAGTTTAGTAAACATACTGTCAGTTTAGTGAACAGCAAATTGCTATGTTGATTTGACAGACCTTTAACAAGAGAAAGCATTAACACATCCCAGAGAGATTCTGCAGCGGCATGATCTTTGTAAGTGTGTAAAGCAATTGAAAATATTCATAACACTTACCACCTTCTTTTTCTTTTCTGTGATCACTCAAAAGCAGAGCTCTCTGGTAACTTCTTTCTCTTACTTTCTCAACTGAGGTTGATGCAGTCCTAAAAGAAAATATATATAGCATCAATCCATTTGTACCTTGAAACATTTCAAAAGCTTTAAAAGATATATTTACAGCTGACTAAACAATATTTGCCACATATTCAGAAAGAACAATTTTTGTCTTCCAAAAATTCAGAAGATTTCCATCTCTGGATAAGAATAAAGACGTAGATTATTTTCTAAATAGAGTGAGAATCCAGAAATCGGAGGTGCAAAGGGACTTGGGAGTGTTGATGCAGGACTCCCAAAAATTTGCACGTCGAATCGGTAGTAAGGAAGGCAAATTCAATGCTATCATTTATATCAAGAGGACTGAAATACAAAAACAGAGATGTAATGCTGAGGCTCTATAAGGCATTGGTCAGGCCGCATTTGGAGTACTGTAAGCAAATGTGGGACCCATATCAGAGAAAAGATGTGCTGGCTCTGTCGAGGGCCCAGAGGGGGTGGTTTCAAGAATGATTCCAGGAATGAGTAGGTTAGCATATGATGAACGCTTGACAGCCCTGGATCTTTACTCGCTGGAGATTAGAAGGTTGAGGGGGAACCTCATTGAAACTTACAGAATAATAAAAGGCATAGATCCGGGGTGTCAAACTACCGGCCCCTGGGCCGTCCAATCCGGCCCGCAAAGGGGTCCAATCTGGCCCGCGGGATGATTTGGGGGGAAAAAAGTATATTCGCGACCATTTATTATGTATCTGTACGGCAGCCGCTCTCTCTCGCTGCTCTCCCTCCCGGGACAGGCTATGTGGTGATGTGGGCAGGAAGTGGCTGGCACCGGGGAAGGTGGGAAGTCTCAGCATTGTTGTGGACACCGGAAAGTGCCTGGGCTGCCGCCACAATGTATCTGAGACCCAGGTGAGTGCGTGGATAGGTGCTGGTGGTAAGTCCCCGCACTGTGAATGGGGCCCGCAGCAAGCGATCCAAAATCTGAACTGCTCTCCAGGGTGGGGGCTCTGGGTTTGGTTAAGGTTAGGTGGGATGTGAAGACGTACTGGTAGTTATCTGGGAAGGAATAGGGAAGATAATGGAGAAAGTGGTGGTAAAGGAAGGGGAAGGGGAGCAGATGAGGGAAGGGAGGGTTTTTAGGGATTAGAAAGGGAAGAGAGGATGTCGAGGGAGGGGAGTGGGGGAGAAGGTAGTAAAGAAAGGAAGTAGGGAGGGGGTAAGGAAGGGAGCAGATGAGAGAAGGTATGGTGTTTAGGGATGAGGGAAGGGAGGGGATTTAGGGACGAAGTAAGGGAGGGGAGTGGGGGAGTAGTTGGAAGGAAGTGGAAAGAAGGGATAGGGAGAGGGCAGGCGAGGGAGGTGAGGGTAGAGAACGACATGAGAGGTGAGGGGAGAGGATGTGAGGGGAAGGTAGAAAGACATGAGAAGGATGGGGAGCGAGGCCTTCAGGTGAGATGATGGACAGACCATCTTTCACCATGCCAGGTAGCTGCTGTTCACCATCCAGCCAGCCCATTGTAGGCAAAACATAAACACTGCAGACTATAAGACAGGGGAACAGAATTATGCCATTTAACCCATCAAGTCCACTTTGTCATTCAACCATGGCTGATCTATTTTCTCTCTCAACCACATTCTATTGCCTTCTTTCTCCCTGTAACCTAATCAAGACCTATCAATCTCTGCCTCAAAAATACCCAATGTCTTGGCCTCCACCGCTGTCCGTATCAATGAATTCCACAGATTCACCACCCATTCCTCCTCATCTCCATTTTGAATATATGACCTTTTATTCTGATGCTGTAACCTCTGGTCCTATACTCTCCTATTATTGGAAACATTATTTCATCTAGGGCCTCGATACCAAGCATAAAAGTACTGCTTGCTAGGCAATCTTCTTCATAAGAAACAAAATTGGTAAAGTAAAACACCTTGTAGTTATAGCAGAGACTGAGTGAGACAGGTTGAAAAAACAAAGGCAATGAAAGCTGTGGGACCACGCGCGTGCACAACTGATCCGCCCCACATGAAGTCGCATTTTGCCCATTCCGGCCTGTGACCTAAAATGAGTTTGACAGGATGTTTCCACTGGTGGCAGAGTCTCGGACCAGAGGTCATAGCATCAGAATTAAAGGGCCCTCTTTTAGAAAGGCGAGGAGGAATTTCTTTAGTCAGAGGGTAGTTAATCTGTGAAACACATTGCCACAGAGGGCTGTGGAGGCCAAGTCAGTGGATATTTTTATGGCAGAGATAGACAATATCGTAATTAGAAAGGGTCAAGGGGAGAAGGCAGGAAAATGGGGATTAGGAGGCAGAGATCAGCCATGGTTGAATGGCAGAGTAGACTCGATGTGCCAAATGTTCCTAATTCTACTCCTATAACGTGAACTTGTGATAAGGAAAGTGATTTCAATCCACCATACTTTTCCAGAGGCCATTTTTACCTTTTGCTGCTTGCCACTCCTGGCCTTGTTATCTATTTATAAACATCTTCCACCCATTTACAAAAAGCTAAAATATATTTAAATATATATTTAAATATTTAACAGGGTTATACCTTTCAGTACATTTTTCTGTACTTTCCTTCCACAAACTAGACCAATTTCCTTTAAAAGGCTTTACGTTTCGCTCATCTGACACAATTTTGCCTCCTTTTTTTTTGTCACTTTCCCCACCTATCTGCCAATCACCCCCCCCCCCCCCCACCTGTGTCCATCTATCACTTGCCTGGATTTGTCCCCCCACCCCCCTCCCTTTTCCATCTTTCATCCCCCTATTCCAATCAGGCTGAAGAAATATCCCGGCCTGACTCGTTATCTGGTAATTCCCTGCATAGATGCTGCCTGACCCGCTGAGTTCCTCCAGCACATTTTATTTTTATCCTTATTTCAAATGTAATAATCCTAGAATTAAAATAATACCCACTTTAAGCCAAAGCTATTTTGTCTGGACCCAACCTTGTGCCAGGCTTTTATTATTGTTCTGAGGGGTGAATGTCATGAAATAATCCAAATTTCTATCTTGTTGGTTACACTGAATGATCATGAAATCTAAACATTTTTAATCATCACTTTAGTGGCAATATTAGCATTAAACAACCCAAACATTGTGTTTGGTTATCTTGGCATGGATAATGATTGATTAACTGGCAGAAAATAGAACTGGGATAACTGAATCATTTTTCGATTGTTGATCAGTATCTCTCGGGTTTCAGAAGGATCAGTGTTGGGCTCTTACCTATTTATTATCAATATTAATGCAGAGGATGAAGGAATTGAAGTTGAAAGACGGAATATGTGGAAAACTGTGAGATTATTCACTTTGGAAGGAAAAATGAAAGAAATTACTAATTATTTAAATCAGGTCAGATTATAAAATAATGCAGCACAAAGGGATCTGGAGAAGCTAGTACATGGAACAAAGGGCTCGCATGTAGGTACAGTGGGAAGATTAATGGCATGTTGGTCAAGGAGTACAAAGAAGTTTGATGCAAATTTACAAAGCACTGATGTAAAAACACAGTGTATGGCCTAATGTTTTGGTCTCCATATGTCATGGAAGCATGTGCTTGCAACTGTAGACTACAAACAAGGTACTCTATGTTGTAGCCTCGGGTATCTCTATGTTGATTTCCTGGGAAGGATATACAAAAAGAGGCTGAGCCGATTCTCACTGGAAATTTAGAAGAATAAGAAGTCTTATTGAAAAATAAAAGATTCTGAGGACATTTGTCAAGGATGATACCAAGAGGATTTTCCCTATTGGGCGGATTTTGTACTCGGGGACATAATTTGAGAACATTAATTTACGATGGAACGGAGGACGAATTTCTCCTCCCAAAGGAACACTCTACATGACGGCTGTGGCGATGATGTATTTGAATATTATATATATATATCACAAATTTTATACATAAAGCACAAATGTTCAAGACTTTTAGCCATGAGGGTTATGGAGAAAGTCGGAAAGAGACGTTAAAGCCAAGAATGGCTTTGAATGAGTAGTTGCAAAGATTGAATGCTTCAAGGCCAAGGTTTATAAGCAGATACAAGAAATTTTCTATCAATGTATAATGAAGCAGGGAGCTCAATCACGTTGGTGAGGTCAAAGATAATAGGTCGATGATGAAAAAAAGGAACATGAGTTTTCATCACTCAACTGGAAGTTATCAGCCAAGTGCTTGTTGAGTGATGTAAACTGTGCCTGTTTATCATCGTCTATTTATTATTTATATCCTCACCCACATCAATAAACTCCCTGCTTCATTATACATTGTTTTTTAAATGTGTATATCTGCTTATAAACCATGGTCTGGAAACTTCCTATCTTTTCAACCACTCAGTCGAAGTCCAGTTCGCTTTGGTGCTTCCTTCATTTCACTCCACTGCTGGCGAAAACATTTACATCTGGCATGCCTCTACATTCAGAAATTCCTTTTTCATAAATGTGCTATATGCATGCAAGTTCTAACTGCAAACAGCAGCAAAACTTGTACTCACAAAATTTTCTAATGTGGTATTTCCATTTGAAATTATTTGATTAATGATACTCAAATACTCATTCAAATATTCATTCTTTTTTTTGGTGTCATTTTTTTGATTCTAAGTTAAAAATGCTGTATGCAGACCTATACTTAAAATGTTTCATTTCTATTAATGTATTCCACCACATCCCTTCACCCACCCACTTTGATGTGCAAAAATATTGTATGAACATACCATCGGACATCTGCATCATCAATTTTCTTTTCTGTTGGAGGCGTTTGTTTTGTTGGAGACTTGTTGCCTGTTTCAATGGGACTGACAGACTCCACCGTACCAAGCAAAGTTGATGGATGACTAGGAATACATTCCCACTGCTCTCCACAAGCTTTTACACTGCTGCTATTGTCATTGCTATTGGGTACACTATTACCACAACAACCACCACTATGTGGTGACGTTGCAACTGGAGAGAAGCTTTCTGATTTGGAACCACTTTGTCTTGCTTCCCTCTGTCTTTTGCGATACTCCAGTAGAGAGACCTGGAAAAAGAAAGCAACCTGTAAATAATAGCAACTACTACCATTTACATTTCAACCTTCATGTTTTGCCACATGTGAACTGCACTTCATTTCATGGATGTCACCCAAAACAAAGCATTTAAGCATTTTCAGTTTTTATTTCAACCTATTTTACAATGTTTCCTTATGATGCAGATGGTGGTCATATGACTCATCAAACTTACTCTGCTCTAGAAATAATTACATAAATTTCCTTCATTTACTTCCCTGTAACAGGGTTCGTACACTTGGAACAGCAAAAAATTCAAGGACTTTAAGGACTTAAGGCCCAAAAATCCCATTTTCAAGGACCAAATTCCAGCAAACATTGATGGGTTTTTTCCAGTTTTTCTCCATATAGGTAAGAAAATACTGTTTTCAAAACTGTTATTTTGGTGTATATATGGGCTAATTAGTAAAAATTACGATGATTTTGTAGGTTTTTTTTTTGCTTTATGCGGAGAGTTCCCCTCAACTCTCCCCGACTCTTTAACTTGTCCCGGAGCCGTGGAACCGTGGCTGCGGGGACTGGAGGCAGATGCTGCCGGCAAAGGTTCACCGGAGAGCGGATCGCCACCGACCCAGAGCCGGGACAAGGAGAGAGATCGCAGCGCACCCTCGCAAACAACAGACCCAAGGAAACCTCCCTCCTCGCCGCCACCACCGTCGCTCACCCCGGGGATGCGGGGCCTCTGAACAACAACTACAACACTTGTGTTTATTCTTATTTCGCTGGGCTAGAGGGAGACGGG